>NW_020897756.1:981124-1077229 GCF_003984885.1 Neopelma chrysocephalum | reverse complement strand
GGCAGGTGAGCGGCGGCGCGGGCCGGGCTCCGCCACCGGGGAGCTGCGGGCACCGGCAGCGCGGGCACCGCGGCACCGGCACCCGGGGCGGGCGGGGGCGAGGGCAGCGGCATCCCCGGGGCGGGGCGGGGGACCCGCGGCACCGGCATCCCGAGGAGCTGCAGGTTCCGACATCGCGGGGACCCGCGGCGCTGGCATCCCGGGGCGCGGCGAGGACCGTGAGATCGGTAACACAGGGACCGGGGCACCGGCATCCCGGGAACCGGCGTGCCAGCATCCCCGGGCATTGCAGGGATCGGCACCTTGGGGCGCGGGGGGGACCCGGGGTACCGGCATGCCGGGGTGAGAGGGCAGCTGGAGCAGCGGCATGCAGGGATGAGCGGGGAAGAGAGGCACCGACACCCCGGGGTAAGCAGGGAGCCGCCGTGCCAGCACCCGCATCCCGGGATGCTGCTGGGACCCAGGGCGCAGGGACACTCCACGTCCCTCTGCGGACGGGTGTAAGGGACTCCCTCTCCCCGGAGCCGCATCTCTCCCTCCCCACGGAACGGAGCGTGGTGCGGGATTCCCTCCGGAGGGCTGTGCACCCGCTGCGTGAGACCTGGGAGCGGAGGCTGGCACAGGGCAGGGATCATCTGCAGCCGGCGCTGGGCTGCCCGCTGGCAGCAGACAGCCGAGCTGTTGGTAATCACCCCCTCCTGCACCCCGAGGCGAGCGGGGAGTCCCCCCGTCATCTCCATCCCCAGCCCTGGGCATTTTGGTGGCCTCTCCTCGTACAGCAGCAGCTTACGCTCTGCCTGCAGGGAGCAGCCAGCAGTGGGAATCCCCCTTCTACCCTCCCCACTGCCCGCCTGGCAAACCCCCCACCGCCCAAGACAAGGCTTGGTCTTGAGCAGATTCAGGCTGATGTGTGCAGGGACGCTCAGAGACGGGGACGGGGCTCTGCAGGGGCAATTTTGGATGACCCAGCGCATGGGGACACCCCCCTGCAGAAGCCGGGAGGTCACCCAGCCCCAGCGCCCCCTCAGGTACCCAGCAGGGGACCCCCGGCCCCACCCCGGCCCCATGGACATCCCGCACAGGATCTCCTCAGTGGTTTACAGCCACCACCCTGGCACACCTGGGACGTGCAGGGTCACAAGCCCGGGCTGACAAGGCATTTAGGTCTGGGCTACGGGGCAAAGGATAAAGGATTCCTCCTCCTCTACGAATTTCTAATGGTTCCTCTGAGACAAGCCACACGACTCCCTGCTGGGAAGCCTCGCTGAGCTGTAAGTACAGGGTTTTTTATTTGAACTGTTAATCTAAATCCGTTGTACCTGGCTGGAAAAGACCCTGTGTGCAATACTCCCTGCACTTGCTGCCTCCTCCCTTGAATGTCTATTAGCACCTTCCTTCCCACTCCCTTGGGTCCCCTGTGACAGGTAGAATAAATATACATAACTTCCATTTGAAAGCCTTTGAGAAAAAAAGTATGTTGTCAAGGGAAACTCTTCTAGCATTTCTTATAGATACGCTTGATCTGTTTTTATATTTTTTTTACTGTCATAAATCCGTATATCAGACATTTTTCTTCTCCACAACACAGATATTCAATTGAATGCCCAACACCCAGCTCACACTGGGCTTGTGTAATTCTGATGGTTGTCTTAAAATAGCTTACAATATATTTCAACATTTATCAGAGAGAGACTGGCTTTATCTGTTCCATTTTTCCAATCATTCATGGAAATTTTGGGTTAACTAAAGGAAAATTTTGCAAATTCACTGTATTCCAGACAGACACATTTGTATTCTCTCTCCGTTGTGCTTTAAAATCAAAAATCACCCAACCTTCCTAATGTGAGCTTCTGTTTCCCAGCTGATAGCCCTGCAAATGTGAGTGGGGAGCACACTTTAGTGACCCAACGGGGGACATCACGCCCGGTCTCAGTTCAAACCCCAGTTTTGTTCTAAAGCTGAGCTCAGCTGGTCGTGAAACAAGTAGGCAACAGAGTTATAAAACTATTAATTGCTGCTTTAGATTCCTAGATGAAAGCTGTATGTGGGCAGAAATAATTTGTTCTATTCAGAAGCGAACATCAGAAAGGAGCATCTCTGGTGGTTTGTGACCCTTCTCCTCATTCTGCTTCTGGCACAGGAGCGATGGAGGGATTTCCCTGGGGTAGAAAGGCTTGCAGGGTCCTCACACCCACCTTTTTCTTTTGAGCTGGGAGAGAGGTGGGAGCCAGCTCCCTCCTGGCCCCCAGGGTTTGGCAGGGCTCACCCAGAGCCACAGCTGTGCTCTGGGGATGGTCCTGCTGAGCTGGAGCATCGCTCCGGGCTTGTCCTGCTGTCCTGGGCTGCCCTGTGCCTCAAAAACACCGTGCCTTTGATTTTGGTGGCATTTGGCCTGACCTCACAGAGTGGCTGCTCTATAGGGAGAGTGGGGAGAGAGTCTGAGGCTGGTATGGGGACAAGCTGGATCCCACAGAGGCACCCCCAGGGCCCTGTCTGCGTGTGTTTGTAGCCTGAATGCATGAGCATCCTTCTGGAAGGAAGCTGGATTAGTCATCCACACCCCACAGATGGGCTGTGTGATGTCTTCTCTGGAAAAGCTAATCTGTCACTGAAATTCCAATTTATCCCTGAAAAGGAGTGTTTACATCCCTTTTTCTCCCTTGCTTTTTTTTCTTAAGCATTGAAAGAGTTGATCCTTCTCCTTCTTCCCTCCCCTTTCAAGACAATGAGTCCATTAAGCTCTGAGGTTTATCACGAGCCGGTTGCCTCCTCCAGACGTGGTGTAATGGAAGCGCTGGCGTTGTGGTGCAAAGCTGTGTCTTTAAGGAGCCCTGGCTGGGAGGTGCAGTGGAGTTAGCAGATGCCTCTGCCAGGCTATTTCACATAAATCTGGCATTTGCTGCACCCACAGCCCCGCTCTGCTTAAAAACAAACCTCTGGGATTTAACCACTACTCCGTTACCTGTCTCTGAAAGTTTGAAAAATTCTGTGGGTAACACAAGGCAGGAAAAATGTAATTCCTCAACCAAGAGAGCGAAAGAGTGTCCCTCAACACCCACCACCCCATGCCAGGAGCAGGGGGACCCCATGAATACAGGGCTGCTCTGTGCATCCCCAGGTGTTCTGATGAATAAGAAAGGTGAAAAAAATCTGATTTCAAGGTGACATTTTATTTACCTTTTTTTGCTCCTGGTCAAGACAGGTAAATGCATCTGAAGGTGTGGGAATGCTTCTCTTTCTTAGATGCTCTAACTGCTTCTCATTAAAAAAAAGAATTTCTGCTGCATGGAAAAGCCCAGCTCCCCGAAACTTATAAATTCCTAAAACACAATAGAAATCAAAACTTTGGGTTTTTATTTCCCCACTGGCATACAGATTTTTATTCAGTCATCGATGATTCTGAATAATGCTTTTGTTATGCTTCAACATTATAAAAATAATAATAATATTTTACATGACAGAACACACAAGGGGAAAGAAAACAGGCGGTTGAATTGTTTTGACACTTCTGCCTCTGAAATTCTCCCTAAAACTGACACCTTCTCTGACAATACTTTGATTTTGGCAAAACTGCCTGTGCTGCTGGGAGAATTGCACCATCTGAGGACTTTTTGACCGGGTCTAATTAGCAGCGTAGGTAGTGGGGCTACAAAGCACTTCGGCAGAATCACAGCAGCGGTGATTTGATGAGATCTAATTTTTCCTCAGGGATGCTCTTTGGGGGATAAATCCTCTCTTCAGTGACTAATTACCTGTTTGAACAAGGAGAGCCCCATGGAGGAGGTGCTGGAGGTGCAGTAAACTGCCTTCTTTCGGCATCAACGACCTGCAAAGGGAGGAACTTTAAGAGGTAAACAAAGCAAGGAAAAGTTTCACCTGGAAAAATCACTCGCTTTTTTTTTTTTTTTTTAGCTTTCCATACCCAAAAAAAACAACTTCTAAAGCTGTTTTTCTCCCCCCCCCCCCCCTCGGCCCCCCCTTTTAAATATCAAACTACCCCCCCCCCCCCCCAGGGGTGCTTCGGGCCCCCCCTCCCCCAGGGGCGCCCAGACGGGGGGGGGGGGGAGCCCTGCGTCCCCTCCAGCCCCGCTGTCTCCTCCACAGGTGGAACCAGCTCCTGCTCTGCTGATCATGGTCAACAAGACCTTAAATTACTGGGGTCCCAGTTTTGAGGAGGACGTTATCAACATCAACGTGGGGGGTCTGAGGAGGAGGCTCAGCTCCAGCGCCCTCTCCAAGTTCCCCGACACGCGCCTGGGGCGCCTGCTGTCCTGCGACTCGGAGGAGTCCATCCTGCAGCTCTGCGATGACTACGACGTGAGCGCCAGGGAGTTCTACTTCGACAGAAACCCCGGCTTCTTCCTCTACGTCCTCCACTTCTACCAGACGGGGAAGCTGCACGTCATGGAGGAGCTGTGCGTCTTCTCCTTCTGCCAGGAGATCGAGTACTGGGGCATCAACGAGTTCTTCCTGGACTCCTGCTGCAGCTACCGCTACCACGAGCGCAAGCTGGAGAGCCGGCACCACAACTGGGATGAGGAGAGCGAGGTCAGCAGCGTGGACACGTCCCCCGATGAGATCTCTGACATCAACCACGACCTGCTGCGGTACAGCACGCTGCGCTGCGGCAACGCGCGCAAGCGGCTCTGGCTCACCATGGAGAACCCCGGCTACTCCATCCCCAGCAAACTCTTCAGCTTCGTGTCCATCAGCGTGGTGCTGGTTTCCATAGCCACCATGTGCATCCACAGCATGCCCGAGTACCAGGAGGTGGACGAGAATGGCAACGTGCTCGATGAACCCATCCTGCACAAGCTGGAGTATTTCTGCATCTCCTGGTTCACCTTCGAAGTGTCTTCCCGCCTCCTGCTCTCCCCCAACCCCAGGAAGTTCTTCAAGCACCCGCTGAACCTGATTGACATTGTCTCGGTGCTGCCCTTCTACTTCACCCTCCTGGTGGACGTGACCATGGGCAGTGACTCAGAGCTGGGCAACCTGGGCAAGGTCGTGCAGGTGTTCCGTCTCATGAGGATATTCCGAGTGCTGAAGCTGGCTCGGCACTCCACTGGACTGAGGTCACTGGGGGCCACCTTGAAGGTAAACTGGCTCTCTATCTCCTTATCTACTCCTTTAGTCTCTGGGTAAGAAGGAGACCTCTGGTATGGCCAGGGCATATGGAAGTACCCTTTCCCAGTGGGCTCCCAGCTCTGGGTGGTGCCTGGCAAGCTTCCTTGGGAGGGTGGGCTGGGCTGCTGGTGTGTCTGCTACAGCAAACCAGTGTGAGGAGCACTGCATGAGTCCTCTTCTCACACACACTCAGCATGAACACCCATCCACCCTATTTTGCTCCGTGCAGAAATGTGCTTCCAGGGACTTGGCCATCCCACCATAGTGTGAAGGCTTCATTGCACGGCACTGGCATGGACTCAGCCATGTGTGGGTGGATGGGGACGTCCCACCAGAAGCGAGTCTGTGCCTAGTTAGGCTGTAAACGACCTGCTGAGCAGGCACCAGGCCAGGCAGCAGCTGCTGGATCTGCCAGCATCAGTGGTTGTGGGTCAGAGCTGCTCCTGTCCCTAATCTGGGAGAAGGGGGAACCTCCTAAGAGCAGGCTGCCAGGTGACCTTTGGTGTCTGCCCATCTAGGGAGACATAGAGATCCTGTTCCAGGTGAGCTGACACTTGGATGCTCCCAGATTGAGGTTGGGACTGGCTCATGGGTAACCATGTGTGGCACAAAGCAGCAATAGAAAAGCCAAGGGTGAGCTGCAGGGCCCAGGACAACCAGCCCCAGGCAGAGTCTGTGCCCCCAGCACAGAGCCCTCAGCAGAGCCTGGGCTACCAGCAGCTGCCACTCAGTGTGATGGAAAACTCGGCATGTAGGGCTGGGGAAAGCTGGTCCCAGGACCACGCTGTCCTTGGAAGGAAGGGCTGGATGAGGAGATGGTGAGACAGTGAAGGACCTGGACTCAGGCATGCTGGGAGGTGGCACCCCTGCAGATTTGGTGAGAGGCTGCACATCCTCCATAACATGCCCCAAGGCTGTGTTTCTCCAGACCCCCTCCACAGCACCCCCAGCCTCTTTAGACAGACCGAAGGCAGCTTGAAATCTGTCATGAAATCGTCACCATCCCGGTGCTGCAGCCAGACCTCTATCCCTGCAGCTCAGCAGGGTGGCACAGACCAGCCTCCACGTGGTTCTGCTCCTAACAGAGCCTGAAATTCAACCAAAGGGACACTCTCCTCCCACTGCCTGGCATGGGACAGAGCTGCAGCTCCTGGTGCTGCTGCCTCTGAAGGGCCATCAAAGGGATGAGTGGCTGGGGGACACCCTGTTTTCACTGCTGCAGCAGTGGCAGAGCCAGCACGGGGTGTCCTGGCATCGGCAGGACTCGGCTGCCAGGGTTGGTCCCGTTCCTGTGGCTGAGTCATGGAGAAAAGCAAACCTCGAGTGTGACTGGTGTTGAGGATGGGCAGCAGGAAAGGTCTTCTGCCAGCTTCTGCTGTGAAGCAGGATCAGCCCAGCCCAGCACTAATCCTGCAGAGCCCACAGATATTCCTGGCATCCTCAAAACCCTCAAAACAGGGTTCAGGGAGAGTTGTTTGAAATGACGGTGCCTGAAGCCCTCCCTGTGTGGTACAAACTCCCGAACACTCACCTTGCAAGAGCACTGACAAGTGACAGACCTGTGTCAAGCCGCCGCTGGAATCTGCACGAACCTGCACCCGTCTGTGCTCCATCCGAGAGTGAACAACATGCTGCAGCACAGCAGGGACTCAGGGGCTCATCTGCATATTATTATTAAGCAGCAGATGAGATCCGGGGAGCCGGCAGCGTCCCGGCTCCGGCTTCTGCCGGGTGGCTGATTCACCCAGTGACGCTGGAAAGCGCCGCTTCCCGGGGACTCCGGAGCTGGCTGTAAATGGGGATGAGCGGAGACACGGATCTGACGCAGCAGCTTGGCGTTGTGATTTACTGGGCACAATAAATTACAACGTCTTGTTAATCATAATTTACTTCCTATTGCAAGAGCAGGAATCAGGAGCGGAGCGGTAAAGGCTGTTAACAGCCAGGAAGTGGGAGCGATGGCTCTGGCAAGCCGAGAGATTGTTCCCCTGCCACGAAAGTGCTAGCAGAGGGAATTCTGCCATTTGTGCATCATGAGCCCTGAACCATCCTCAGATTGCTTGAGGCCTGATCCAGGGTCTGTTTAATTTGAAGAGAGGCTTCCTACGTGTCTCTGTTCTCCCTCCCTGCAGTGCAGGATGTCCATTAAAACTATTGCAGCTCCGTGGGTGTGGGTTTGGAGTCTGTCTCCCACTGGCCGTCAATAGGTGTTGGGCCCTGGGTAATTACAGCACCAGCAGGGATCTACAGGAGTTGCTGTCTGTCCCCTCAGGGGCCTAAATACACAAACAGGTTGGAAGAGCTGGAGCTGCACGACCCCGGACAGCAGATGCATCACCCTGCTGCTGTTACCCTGGGCCATCTCTGCTCAGTCTCCACACTGGTATCTCTGGCCAGGCTCAGGCTGGGGTCTTCCATTCCAGTTGTCTTGTGCTGTACTGGAGGAAAGATGTGCCTTCAGCAGGGCTGGGGGGGCTTTTTGCTGGAGCCTTGTATTACTGAGCATCACCTCGCCAGGGCTGGCTACTTGCTAAGCCTGGATCCCACCTGAACCATGGCTAAACCTGCATCCCACCCGAACCCCAGCTGCAGCTGCCTTCCCCCTCAATCAGTGAGCAAACCATAAGTTTTGCAGATAAATGGCTGCAAATAGGTGGCAGCCAGCGCCGGCTGGGAGATTCCTGGAGCCTCCTTTTTGCTGCAAGCCCTGACCCTGCTTGTAAATTGAAGCAGCAGGAGCTATTGAGCTGCCTGACTTCCCCTTTGCCCTCCCCCTCCAACACATCCCAGGGCCAGAACCAATACTCTTTAAAAATGTATGAGGTTATTCGGTGCTGCTGCCGCCCAGCTGGGACATACAGACCTGCTGTTAAGCTCCAGCCAGGAGCAGGTCTTTCATGGCCAAGTGATACATCCTTGAAACTCAGTGGCTCTGAGCTGTTTGTCCTCATCCTCCTTCGGAGCCGCTCCAGGGCATTTGCCCTGTGTCAGGTGAGGGAGGAGGAGGAAGAGGAGGAGATGGTGGTTATTTCCCCTCGGTATTACTGGCATTAACTGAGCAGCTTTTGCCAGCAGCCTAAACAAAGTCTCCTCAGTCCCTGACATGAATCCACCTCCCTTAGGTCTTGTCTTGACCACAGAAGCCTTTTTCCCACATCTGTGCTGTTTGCTTTGCTCACATTGTTTCCCTTAGTCATTATGTGGTCTCCAATAAAGCATTCTCTGCCTTTTAGGAGACTGGGAAAAAATCCCCACGATCAAAGCTCTGCTTTCTTTTCCCGAAACGATGAAGAGCAAGCTGGCAGATCAGTGGGCAGAAACATCCAAGAAATTCACTTGTGACAGTCAAAAAGTGCTTGGACAAACCATGCTGGGAGGATGGTGCTGGCAGCCTGTCCCCTGGAAGTTCCCTTCCTGGCATGACTTGCTGCCTCGTCCTGCAACTGCCCACTGCCTTTTCCCCCTGGGCTTCTGGCACAGGTTTATATTTTGCTCAGATATTAAGAATATCCAAAGAAAGATTGTGGCACAAAAGTTTTAGTTTGAAACCAGAGGAATGATGGCTTCTTCAAGGAGCATTGCACACCTCTGCTGTCAGTCTGTCCCCCCAGGTCCTGCACACCCACCTGAGAGCTTGGCTCTGTTCCCACCAGGGCTTCCAGACCCCTTGGGCTGGGGCTCATCAAGCTGGGGATTGGAACACCCTGTTGGATGGGTGCTAAGACCAGCCCACGCTGACACTGGATGGATCCCTGCACTGACCAGATGACCAGGGCTGCTTGGATCCATGTCAGCTCTGAGGTTCACTTGGAGTCTCCCATGGAAGAGCAACAAAATCTGAAAGGAAAGTAATTATCTCAGAAACAACAGTGTCTGCAAGAAAACTGCCCCGCACGTGTGTAGCGAAGGGTTCCATGGATGCTGAGAGTGGCAGTGGTGGTGGGATATAGCAGGGACCAGGGCCCTGGGGCTCTGGCTGTGGGGTCCCCAGGGAGAGCTAAGCTGAGCCTCAGCAGAGGCCACATCTTCCCTGCAAGCACTGCCAGTGACTTGGGAAGGTACAAATTGCTTCTCTTAGCGGCTGCCTATTAGGTGGTTTCTGGGCACCTGCCAAGATAAAAGGAAATGCGATAAATATTATTAGCTGAGATCAGGTTGGAGTGAGTGCCAGAGGCAGGGGAGCAGCCTGTGCTGGGTATCCCTGGCTGGAGAGCGCAGCCTTCCCTCCTGGCACTTGCAGGCTGGTGGAGTGCAGAGGGATGGCTGTGGGTGCCGGGAGTGATTCCCGACTGCACCACCCGCTCCAGGTGTGGGTCACCCACACACCTCCCAGCCCGTCCCTACAGCAGGACATCCCATGGCAGAGCTGGATAGGGGCACTGAGATCCATGCAGAGGTGAGCAGGGCTGCATTTGCACTGTGGCCTCCCAGTGTCCTGGCTGGTGATGGGTGTGGTGGCTCCCACCGACCACTGCTCTGCTTTGCCTTCCAGCACAGCTACCGGGAGGTGGGGATCCTGCTGCTCTACCTGGCCGTGGGGGTCTCTGTCTTCTCTGGAGTGGCCTACACTGCCGAGAAGGAGGAAGACGTTGGCTTCGACACCATCCCAGCGTGCTGGTGGTGGGGCACGGTCAGCATGACCACCGTGGGCTACGGCGACGTGGTGCCCGTGACGGTGGCGGGGAAGCTGGCTGCCTCGGGCTGCATCCTGGGGGGCATCCTGGTCGTGGCACTGCCCATCACCATCATCTTCAACAAGTTCTCCCACTTCTACCGCAAGCAGAAGGCGCTGGAGGCGGCCGTGAGAAACAGCGGGAAGAAGGACCGCGCGGAGGTGGAGAGCATCTCCAGCCGCGACCGAGAGGACTCGGAGGCCCTGAGCGAGACCTCCCTGGACAGGGGCAGCCCCGACCGCCGTGGTCTGACCCCCGGTGCCCACCCCAGCCCCTGAGCCACCGCTCCGTGGCACTGGGGCCCGCGGGACCTGCTTGCTCACGGCGAGCACGGCACGGCTGCTGCACCGGGACACGGCGGAGGAGCCGGGCTCTCCCTGTCCTGCACCACGGCTGGTATCGCCCCGGCCCTGCCAAGGACAGCAGGGGTTGGAGGAGATGCCCAGTGGGTGCTGGCTGCTTCCAGCCCCCGGGATGCGGTGACTGGGTCTGCCTGGATGTGTTTCAGCCTTCATCCTGTTCCCCCCGGCCGCAAATGGAGGCTGTGGTGCTGGACATACTCCCGCCAAAAGGGGAGGGAGAAAAAAGAAATACAGGTGACTCCTTACCAGGCACTGCCTCAGCTGGGTAGAGGGGGATTTTCCTCTGCCAGGAGCTTGTGTGTTGTCCAGGGTGAGGCTAAATAGCTCGTGGGTGAGGCAGCCCCTGACCAAGCTGGCTGCCCTTGCAGGTCCTCTGCCAGGTCGGCATCAACTCCAGCCCCAGCCTTGTCCTACCCCCCACTGGAAACAGCCTCAAAAGGCTCAACTGGCCCCCCAGCCATAAAGGAAAGGGGGCTGGAATCGAGTCTGTATAAGGGGAGAGGTGGTGTCAGCTTAGGGTGAGCCCCACTGCCCTCAGTCCCTGCAGTGGGGTCGACCGGACCTCACCTTCGTTCCAGCTGGGGTGTATCTGCTCGCCTGCACTGCCACTGCTGGGATCTCCAGGGATCTGGGGCTGGGGCATGGCACAGCCAGGAGCACTGCCCATGCAGGGGGGGCACCAGCCAGGGATGACCAGCCAAAGGGACGTTGTCCTCTGAGGCAGGAGCAGCCGAAGGGGATCAAGCTGGGAGAACTGAGGAGCCATCCCCAGCGGGGCTCTCCCCACAAACCCTTCCCTCCATGGCACTCCTATGCCATGGGAGCCCAGGGGCTGCAGCAGGACATGGTGGGGTAGGAGAGACAACCAAAGCCAGCCGGGTTTGGCACACAGCCTGTTCCCCCTCACCACAGCCTGGCTTCGTTCTGCCTCTTCCCTCCTGGCCTCAGGGCCAGGCAGGGGCAGGAGGGCTGTAAGGAGTGGGGGGTCACACTGCCCTGGGTGTCCTTGCTGTCCCCCAGGGAGCTCAGCTCCCCAGGGGATGATGCACTCACCTTCCCTCTGCCCGGAGGGGGCACCCCCATGTCTGTGGGACAGGGGAGACCTTGCACTGCTCCTCGGTGACCAAGCACCTCACAGCCGGGCAGGGAGGTCTGCCTGGAGCACCAGACTGCCCTCCTGCCTGGACCCCCAGCCCACCTGAGCACATTCGGGGCTGCTCCCAGCACAGCATTAATTCCCTGTGGAGTTTTTCCTTGCCCCCATGGTTCTCTGTTTGGAAACTGTGCAGCTCCATTGTGCACAGAGGAACACACCCAGCAACACCTGTTCCGAGCAGGGGAAATGTGCATCCTGCAATCCCCAAATCAGCTCAAAACCACGTTGGTGGCCGCAGGATGACCCCAGGTACCTGGATCGTGGGGTTTGCTGCTGGCTGTCCTGGCTGGGTGTCGGCACAGCCGCAGCTGCCGGTGCTGGATCTGCTGATCACGGGCAAGAAAAGCCAAACCAACGCCAGTGCAGGTCCAGCCTTTCTGAACCCCACTGGGACTCGGGGAGGGTCCCCAAGGACCTGTGGTGTGGGATAGGAGGGGGTTCACGCTTCTGGCATCATCAAGTCTTCCAGTGTTGATGGTTTGTGGTCTGCTCTGCGCTCAGTCCTGCTCTGAGCTGGGGCTGGGGAGCGGCTCCGTCTGCTCCGACCGGCTCCCGCTGCACTGTTACTTGAATAAAGGAAGGAGTTTCCCCTTCTCACCATAAATATTCCAGTAGCAAAACGTATTAAAATGTGAAGAGTAAATTACAACTATTAATGAAAAAGCATTATGCAAATAATTAGGAGCATGTAAATTAATTTTATATCTATGCATGGATGCATACTGTATATTTTATTAAAGACCTCAGTGACCTGCTGTGGATGCTGGTTTCTGTTTCGTGGCAGCTGCACGTGCCCACGCTCGTGCAGCCCATGGGCTGAGCTGGGGCTGGATCAGCAGGTTGGGGTGAGCAGGAGCAGCTGAGCTGCTCCCACAGCACTGCAGGTCCCTGTCAGCCAGCTCCAGCACCACCTCGGAGCACAGCAGAGATTCCACCTCATCCCTGCTCCGGGTGGTGAGTGACAGCTTGTCCTTGTGCTTGGACCACTGGTGTCATCCTGGCTGGAGCAGTTTGGATAACCCACCTCCTTGAGGCTCAAGGAATGGGGCATTCCTGGGGTGCAAGGGGATGGGTTGGAGCTGGTGGGGTCTGGGAAAAGCCACACAGGGAGCCAGGCATCACAGCTGGGAGGGAGAGAATCCTGATGCTGGGTGTGGCCTCAGATGCTCTGAAATGAGGGGGGTATCTCTCTCTAGGCTATTGCTCTGCAAGGGCTGGCTGGGGAGGGCAGGACTTACCACTGCTCTTCCTGTGTCAGGTGCATTCCTCTGCTGGGTGCAACAGGAGCCATAGGTAAAAACAGAATTTAATCTCTATTCCTTTGAGACCTTTTCCATTAAAAAAATAAAAATCTACAAGCTGCTGATCTTTCCAAGGGAAAAGCTCCCCTGCCTTGGGGGCTGTAAGCAAGGCAGGACATCCTTTGGGCCCCTCTGGGGCAGCAGCTCTGGGAGGGGGCTGCTGTAGAAGAGCTCCAAGCTCAGGTTTGGGAAAGCCACGAGAGATGTTTTCTTTTTTTAGCCTCCTGCACTCTGTTGAAGACATTAGGATTTGTATGGCTCTGAGTAACTGCACCAGGAAAATCCTCCCACTGCTGTGCAGGCAGATCTAGCAGAGCTGGAGTTCTGCAGAGCAGGGAAGAGCCGGGTGCAGGAAGGTGCCCAGCAGCAGTGGGTGATCACAGCCCACGCTCGCGCTGCAGAGACACGTCTGTGCAGCAACGGGCTGCCAGGACGGGGCTGACTTACTATTTCTAAGGCAAGGAGGAAACTCATGTTCTTTTGCTAATCCCTAATCAGTTTTCCTGAGTGGCTGCGTTTTCATTTGGTACAGTGGGTAAATCAATTACACACTTTATCAGGTTATTCCTACAAAGCTGCTTTCCACATTCACCAAATGATTGATGAAAGCACGACTCTCTTGCCTCCAGGGAATGGTGATTAAGGAGTGACCTTATTAAGCTGTTTAATGCAGCCGAGAATTAGACAACTCTCCTCAAAGAGACAAAGTAAACTTCATTACTTCTGTTTGAAACTTCTTTTCCTTTGCCAGCTCTAAGCACCATGACTGCCTTGAGCACAGTCCGTGCACTTGGGAGATTTTAAAGGGTTTGATCTGTAGGAAGGGAAGACTCCTCACTGACAGCGTTTCTGGGATCTCTCCTGCTCACGGGTTCCTACAGCCCTGCTGACCTCAGTAAAAATCCAAGCTTAGTGCTTGAGCACACTGCTTGAGGTGTCAAATCAGTGTTACTGGTATCTGCTGAACTGTGTAAGGAGATCAGTAAAGACAAACAGTGCAGTAACTCTATTTTTTGTTTTACAAAATAATGCTACAACACTTCCTCCTGGTAGAGGTTTATCTGAACCACAGCTGTTAACTTAGTTATAGGAAACACATAGTCTCAAGGCTTCCATTCTAAGTGCCTGAGAAAGCCAAAAGAACAGCCTTGAAGGCATGGAATTGAATTAACCAAACATGCCTAGACAGGTCACACCATTTCAGGGAATGAAAACCACAGGTCAGATGTGCAGGGAGGCACAAAACCAGTGATGTTCACATTATCTGCATGTTCACACCCAGACCTCAAGTCTGGTGAGAGCAGAGGGGGAAAACTGCCCCATGCCTTTTTCAAGACCGTCCCCTCTGTGGTGAAGGAGTGATGGTCCAGAGCTTGTGAGCCCCTCGGGCTGAGGAAAGTCCACCCCACAGCTCAGCCACCTGATGCCTGTGCAGAGGTAAGAGGCTGCTGTGCTGCTCTCACCACTCAGGAAGGGACTCAGGGACTCTGGGCTCCCTCCGCTTCCAGCGCTCTGTCGATTTGAACAGTGACAACCTAGAGGGGAGCAGAACAGACTGTCCTTCAGAGCTGGAACTGAACTGTTTTAAAGTTTCTAAACACATTGGCTACCTTCCTGGGCTCTTAAATTAAAGGACAATTAACTTTCAGTCTAGAAAGAGATGGTGGTTGTTTCCTGGTTTGACCCTTCAAAGTTTTGCCAGAGTGATTAGCGCAATGAAAAGCTGTCAGCGCTCGAGGCAGGGCTGTCAGCCAATGCTCAGAGCATCTATCCAAGCTCAGACTCTTCTGGCCTGTGGACAGGAGGAAATGGGACAAAATGAGGGTGTAGGAAATGAATAGCTGGGCATACAGGACACTGGCACAGCAGCCCGTCCTTAAGTGTTGATTATTGTTAATAACTGCTGATCCTACAGGTTTAGTGGAGAGTTGACTTTTCCCCTTATCAGGGAGAAAAACTTGGCTAAACATCAGTCCCAGCTCACAGGTACCTGTCAGTGTTGGCTTTGTTCCTTATATGCACTTAATATTTGTGCAGCAGGTGCAGTGCTGCCAGCAGGGAGGGAGCACATGAACACTCCCCTGCTATGGCAGCACTGGGAACACAACCCTCCCTTTGTTCTGGGGCTCAACAATATCCTGGTAACACTGCTGAGGATATGGGAGAGCTCCAGGCTTTCCCAGTTACTAGAAATGCCTGCAGCCTCCCTCCCTTTCACTTCCACACTCCTTCCGAGCATTTAAAAGCTCACATCTATTTTGTTTCTTCCGGGATTGCTAACCAAAGCTGACTCCTGAATGAATTCTGTCTCTGCTCCCGTTAGTCATCCCTCCAGGACAGATTTAGTAACTGCTCAGGGAAACCACGTCGAAGCCAACAGTTCACCATTGGAAGGCAGCACCCACTCACTGTCAGCTTCATCTTTTCCTGAGCTAGAAAGCTCAAAGTGAGCCAGAATTGGGAGCGAGCCTCCAGCCTCACCTGTTGTGTAGGAAGGTGGATAAATTGATATGTACCTAGTCCCAAACCTGACTGCAGGCTCAGGGGAGTTGCTGCAGACAGCAAGGATCTACAGTAGAGTTCAGCATCCCCCCTTGCCAGAGCACAACGTGGGGCAAATGACTCTCCTGCACGACTGGGCTCCAGGCAGGGCTGCCTGTGCTCCTCACCGTGGGGAACTGCCTGTTCCAAAATGTTTATCTGATGTGTTTACTGCCTGTGTCGCTGAAAGCTTGTACTCTCCTCCAGAATGTTGCATTAACATTGGCTGACTAGGGGTACACCGTGTTAAAACTCACCCTGATAAGCAATAACACACCAAAGTATTTTAATGCACAAACATGAGTCACGACACTACCTGATGCTTTCAGGTAGGGACAGTTTATTTGCCCCTTTGAACAAATAAGGCAAGATATTTGAGAAAGATCAAATAAAATCTCCTGTATCAAACTGAGAGGAATGCAATAAAAGTTACTATTTCATACATATACAAACTAAAGACCCAACACTATTATATACAAACAGCCAGATCTTACAAAATAGCATTTCAAGTCAGCAGTTTATGCCAGTGTCGCTAATTTCTTTGTTACAAAAAAGTTAAAGCTACAAACTTCACATTTGTAAGTCTCACATGACTGACATCATCAGTATCTCTGGGTTTTAGAAGCAAAGAGAACAGTTTGTCCAGAACCCTTTCAGCAATGCAGATGGATCCAAGGAGCACACAAATGTAGCTTCACAATTAAACAAGTTTTTTTGCTTAAAAACTTTGTCAGAACAGCCTTCCCTTATGTCACCAGCCTTGGTCTTAGCCTGGAGGGACTCTGAGGAGTGAACAGGTCCTGTCCTTCCAGACCCTCTACAAAGGGACCAAAAAGGGAAATATTTTCTCTAACAGATTGAAAATCAGTGAAGAGAAAATAATTCCTCTGCACTACAGCTCTAAGTGCAAGAAACATCATGAAGTCTCAGCCACTGCAAGCATTTAAGAAAGGTTCAAAGACAGTTAAGCCATTGGACCAGTTTTACTTGTTTTGGTTCATTTGCTATATTTTAAGACAATCACATCAGCAAAGCAGAGTATTTCAAGAGTGCTTACATTCAGTTACAGCAGTCACAGGTTGCATATTCTGTAAATAGACACCACCCCGTGGTGTTTCACCTAAAACTTGGGGGTTCTAATGCCCTCTGATCCCTACAAAGTTACCTACACAGTGCAGAAGTAAAACTCCTCCCAGCAGAGCCCGTTTGATCCACGCCACACGCAGGCAGTGCACAGTTCACCATGTCACACGTCTGTGTGTCCATCACACCAGAGGTGCTGGGCCAGATCCATCCCAGTGACTAATACAAGATCCAGCACTGAGCAGAGAACTCCCTCCTAAGTTGGGGGAGTTTCTTTGATGCAAAGGATGCTCATGGATATTGCTCATAATAAAGATCAGGGCAAAGAGTATTGCACGGATTCCAACGAGCATGGTATGAGCCCTGATGTTTCCCAATACCTGAGGCTATCAAATTGCTGGTTATCCCAGGATGTGCTCCTCCTTCAGCCCCCTACATACACTGCTTACTGCCTCTCCCTTTTCCTTAGGGACAGCTTGCTGATCTCCAAAACTGCCGTGACCCCAGTGCACGTCAAACAGAGACAAACTGATGCAACCAGAGCTGCAGAGGGTAAGAATGGCTTGGTTCCTTTCACAGCTATGGAGCAGACCTGTTAGCAAAGCCAAGAGTCTGCTCTCAGGGGAAAACAAGAGCCCACAGAGGCACGAAATGAACACTTCACCTCTCTAGCAGCACTTGATCCGGGAGACACTGCTGTTTTATTATCTAGGTGATGTACCAAGGCCTGTTTCAGAAGATCGACAGGGAAACTGTTCCCTCTATCAGAGCAAAATGAAAATAAATTGGTAGAAATACTTGTTCTGTCCAAACAATTCGTCATACGCCGGGAACACCTAAAACTACAAGGCTCTGCTGTTACAGCTCACAGGGCAGAGGCACTGCTCAGTCTTTGCCCTGCAAAGAGGCTCTTTGCTTCTTCTGTTTTACTCTCCCCTCTCTGGTGTGAGCTGATTGCACCATCCCCACAGCGACTGTACACGCTGGGGCATCGCCACTGATTGACCTTTACTGGGCAGGAATAGCAGGGAAACGAAAAAAACCCCAACCAACCAACACAGGAGCATCCAGAGGAACTGGAAGAGACTGAACCTCTTCCAGCAGGACATCAGTAGTTGTCTTCTCATCCAGATCAACTCCGCCTTTGCTCCACCACCATAAATGCACATCTTTGTTAATTCAACAGTCTTTACTTCCAGTTCAACTCTCCTGATGTGCTAAACCTTGCAGAAATGTGAAGGATTGTGAAATCAAGTTTTTATTCAAGCATCTAAAGATGTAAATTTGAAATGAAACCTATAAAATATTTCACAAGCTGTGGAGATTTTTTAAGTCCTCTCAGACACAGCTGAAGTACCCAGTTCCTGAGAGTATTCCTTCCACCCATTCAAGTGCTGTTTCCTTTCCTCAGCACTCCATTGTCAGCAGGGTCTCCCTGAAGGACATTTCCAAACAGATAGACAAAGGGGAATCACATCACTGACTGGCTTTTGGTTTTAAATGGGTGTGGATTTCAAATGACAGAACGTAATTTCTTATGGAGGCACAACATGCTTTATCTACTCAGATAAATTCATAAAGGACACAAAAAGAGGACAAAACTGAGGTCTTGAAGAAACCACACTTGCTTAAAGCACACAGTGTAAGGCATGGGGCTTATTACAGGCTTTTTAAAAACTGAGATTTAAGTTTCTTTCAAAAGGCTGGAACAGTTTGTACAAGTTCTCACCTGCTCTCTTCAGTGACCTAAAACTTATCAGTACCTTAACAGTAGAGACAGTTAACAGCTTGAAATTGAGTCTGTGCATTCACAAAGAAAAACAAAACCAAAAAACCCACAAAAGATGCAGTCGTTAAATACCACAATCCATATTCACTGAAACCAAATTGGACTCCTGAAAAGTTCAGTTGAAAAGAGAGTGAGCCAACTTTCATTAGCCAATTCCTATCTGTTCCTCTGGTTTAAAAACAATCCTCCTAAAAACAGTAACAGAACTCCTTCGCAATAATGGGTTAAATACCTGTCTAACATTAAAACACAACCACCAGGATCCTCCACGTCGCGGCATTCCTGAGTTCACAAAGGTGCTATGGAAAAATAAACGAGGCAGAAGTATTGCCCTCTATTTCGCTAGCGTATTTCAATAGAAATCAATCTGTTCAGTAGTCATAAAAAGCAAGGAGCTGATTGTTTGAGGCTGGAAGAACATTCTACCCGTGGCTCAGAAGTTCTGCTGCCGCCGCTTCTTGGCTTCGATGGCGTCGAGGATGGGCTGCCGCTTGGACTGGTACTTCTGCCGGATCTCCTCGATCTCCTGCTCCATCATGGGGTCCAGGGCTGAGAGCCTCCTCTGGAGCTCATCCACACTCCACGTCTTCAGCTGAGCAGGAGACAAAAGAAGAACAGGCACCAGTGTCAGCACAGGTCTGCAGGGATCCCACTGCCCGTCCGGCGGGCACGGCGCACCTTCCAGCGGGAAAAGTGGGAGAGCTCTGCTCCAGGCTGCTGCTCTCACTGAGACTGGCATGAGCCTGGGGACACTGGGCTGCTTCTGCTCATTTTACAGGTACATTACATGCTCTGTTTAGTGGCAGTGTGAGCGTATAAACAACCAGTGAAATGTTTCCCCCACTGAGTTGCTTTTCTAACGCTTCATTTTGCAGGCTTAGAACAGAAATACTGCATTGAGATGGAAGAGGAGCAAAGTTCTCTTCCCCTCCCCTTTCCTTGCACCTAAACTTCCTTCTGCTAAATGACAAAAGGAGACAGGGGAACAGAAATCAAAAAATACCATTGACAAAAGCTGCATTTGAATAAAAAAGCACTTCTGTACAATCAGGCTGAAGCTCAGTAAGGGTGAGGGTTCAGACAGGAATCCCAGAGCACAAGCACACACACCAGGTCTCTTTGGGTCAGCCTCATACTGATACAGCATGCAAGTACAATTTGTATTTTCCTGCACATGTGAAGATGTCAGACTACTCTGGACAAGCTCCCTCTCCCTGAATTCCCTCTCTGCCTGACCTCAGTTTAACTGACTCTCTTGTCCACACCAATTTGCTGAGAACTGGCACAGAAGAGTTTTACTGTGTGATTAGAGATGCCAAGTGTGGCCTGGACAGTCTAGATTGTCCACAGCTACAGCCTTTATGTAATATTATAATATTATAACCTGTGGAACAGACAGGATTTTAGGACAACGTTAAAAATATATGGACACTGGAAGTGCTTCAAATGTTCACTTAAGCACCAGCCCTTTTCCCATCCAAAGCCAAGTGACCATCAGAAACACACAGGAGATGCTGTTTCACAGCCACTGCAGCAGGACAGGGATGACTGTGCAGCACCTGCCATCAGTGATGCCATCCATTGCTGTGGATGCTAAGAACATGCAAAATAATTTGGGGATTTCGGTGCACAAAGAACTGTCAATTTTTTGACTTTCAACAAATGTCATAATTGAGTGACTTATCTTTTTATTTCAGTTACATGCAAGTGGTGCTGTCCTGGTTTAGCTGTTAATTAGTCAGCTGTCATGGTTATTCTTCAAACCACTTCTGAACCAAAACACTCAGTGAAATGTTTGCTGCCTACTACAAGGCAACAAATGAATGTTTAATGGCAGTTTGCATCAGTCCTTAAAAATAATACTAAGATACAGAAATCTTGATCCCTCTTCCTGAGATGGTTTCTGCTAGCTGATTTCTCACATGGTCTTTTGAAGTTCTTTAGCATATTCTAAAGATCTCTCCTAGTTGCATTTACAGGATCATGAATTCACTTTAATCATCCAGGCACACGTGAAACACAACCTTTCTGCTGAGGATATACAGTCTTTGGGCCTCTCCAATCAGGCAACTGTTCATTAGAAAGACAAAGCACTTCCTCTGCAAAGATATACATTATTTATACACATTAATGCAACTTTACTAGGCAGCAGTTTAAGTTGATGCATGGCACCAGTTGCCTTTTCGCACTAATTTATTATGGAGCAGGTAATTATTCAACATTCCCCTTCCTCACAGTCCAGGGAATTGAAAAGTCAAATGAAAATGCAAAACAGAAGAAAATATTAATTCAAGTACTGAACACATATACTGAGCAGCTACAGTGGAGCAAAGGGCTGTCAGCTCCCCCAGCGTACCCAGTGCTGGGCTGCTGAAAGAGGGCATTGGAACAGATCTAAAACACCTTGATCAAGGCTTAAGCCAACTATTAGATGTCAGAAATTGTCACAGGGCTGCAATCTTCCACGGATGCCCTTTGAGCCTTCTCCACCACCTCCCAAAGTGCTGGGTGCTGCCTACAGCCAGAAACAAAGTGCCAGAGCTGGAAGAGCAGAGGGCAGGGCAAGATGTACCGCCATGGTCTCTCCCTCTGAGAAGGTGGCAGTAAGAAAATACTGCCCTGCTGCTGCTCCTGAACCCGATGGAGCATCTTGGGACACCCTCCGTGGGTACTGACACACAGAGCCTTCCTGCTGCCTGAGAGAACTGCCTGCCAAGGGACACAACGGCTGTGACAGCTCCCGGGACTGTGTTTGTCAGGACAGATGGCTAACAGTATGGGAGATGCTGGAGTACTGCTAAGTCTGGAGTGGGCAAAAGCCCACAGATATATATTAATATGAGCAAACTGGGAAGTGTGTTCCCTGCACAGCCGCGTTGACGCAGAGCAAAGCTGCTACTTCGGGAGCCTGATCACGGGTTAACCAGCACAGGGGTGGTGGGAGAAGGAAGGAAGGGAGGCAAGGCAAGGCAGTGCAAAAATCTGGGAGCTCAGGAACATCCTGTGTGCAGTGCTCTGTGCTGGTGAGGATGAACTAACCACAGAGCCTTCCCCTGGAAGAATGGCAGCCTGGCTGTGAGTGCCATGCTGGTCCTGAAAGAGGCAGAGAAGCCAAAGGGCTGCCCCGGGAAAAGGTGCAGAACGTGACTGCTCAGCCCAGATGAGCTGAGGAGAGACTGACAGCACCCAGTGGCTAATGAGAGCCACCCACCCATGCAGTGCAGAGGACACCCAGCCCTCTGCTCCTGCCCTGCTGCAGGCTGTGACAGCACCAGCCCGGGGACCTGGGCTGGGCGATTACTCAGCTCGTCCTTCCACTCACACACACACACGTCTTTAGAATTTAAAAAAAAATAAATAAAAGAAAGAGAACTGTTTCAAATGTGACGGCCTCCATTTCACTTTGCTGTGTGGCAGTTCACTGCAAGCCAATGCCACAGACAGACTTTCTGCCAGAAATGAAGTTTCAGACTCCAGGATCTCTGTCTCTGCAGTGGAACACTCCCGGGACACTGACATTATTCTCTTCGTGAAACGCCAGGAGCAAAATAAGACAAGAAGGACAAGGACAGCATCTCATGACAGACGGTTACTCGGGGTAAAGTCTCAGTGCTGAGCAGCTGCAATTAGAGCTGGTTTTAGCCACGGGTTCAGTCCCACTCCTCTCCTCACTTCTCAGCAATTCCTTTGCTGTAAGAAGTCAAAGTGTCTCTGTAAAAGCTATCTATTTTTGTCCGCACTGATCAAATACCTAAGACAAACTTTTAAAGGAAGGAATCTCATTTCAAATGTAAAGACAGATATAAAATACTTGTTCTATGGTTGGTCAAGCACATCTATCAAAAAGGAGAGGAGGCAGCACAGCGAAACCATTCCAGCAAGGTTCTATGTGCAGAAAGCTAATTTTTAACCATTTGATGAACAGCTGTATTTTTACTCAAGGTTTTGAGAATGATCCTAACTCTGTAAAAATGCCCAACTGAAGACAAGTGTCAGAGGTGCAAGTGTTCACCTGAAAGCCTCTCACCCACGGCTGTGCTGTTGTTCTTCAGACACCACTGACAGCAACGTCTTGTTTTAATATGCTGATGATTTCTGCTGTATAATTCAGAAGGACATACATAATTATATCCTTTGGAAGGACATAACCTACAGCCTTCCCATGCATGCACAGTAATGATGGACAAACCAGGAACACATCATTTGAAATACAGTTTCTTTCTCAAGGAGAAGACTTGTAAGCTATTCATGACATTCCTTTGTCAGCATTTCAGACAGATTTGCAGACAACTACCCCATGAATAATGTTCAACTCAGCAAACTGCTTCTGAGTTGCCATCCTTTCAAATCAGCATTTAAAAACAGGGAAAAAAAACCCCAAAACACTTGCAATTCTTAGAGTCAGGTAAAGTGTCACAGCAACACGATATTCTACTGAATGTAAATGAACCTAAGCAGCAAAAGGAGAATAAATAAAAGCCACAGGTTTGATAGTCAAGGGCACCATGATCTGAACTTTATACTGCTCTTCCCTAAGCAGGAAGCAGTTTAAAACCCTGCCACAGTATTTTTAAACAGACCATGTCAGATTTCTTATTTACACAAAACAATCTGTTGTAAAACACAAAGCCTGGAGAATTAACTCAGCCCCTGCCCTGTACCCACAAAAAAAAACAAACAAAAATCCCAAACAGTAAAAATTTTTTGAATTAGAAGCTGATGCAAATGATTTATCACAGGTTCTCCTGGGACCCATAGTCTTTACCCTGAAGAGCACCCATGCTGGTTTTCCCACAGCAAGGTCTGTAGCTTGACCAGTTTGGGACTTGGCACATTCCTTTGGTCCCTCAAGAGCCCTTCAGCAGCACAAGGTCACCACTGCCTGGACCAGGCTGCACTACTGACATAAATATGGTCATCCACTAACCCCCAGGTCACTTCAGCTATCACTCTTATTTGCTCCTCTAGCAAAAACACTGCCAGCAAAATCCTCTTGCTGCATGAATTACGAGCATCAAACAGAAAGGAGCTGTTTCCCAGCAGCTTTCACACGTTTCTCCCCCAACAAAGAGTCTCAGTAAAGCTCTAGCTCACTGACTGCACAGGAATCAAAAAACATTACCTTGGGGCAAGTGGAAGGCATGTTTCTCCTGAAACTTTCTTTTTACTTGCTGACACTGAATCTGATCCCTGGATTTAGCACAAAGCCTTTTTCCTTGCATGTCTGCAACGTTTCAAGCTATCTGGGCTTTGCTTTTAGATGCTGTCTTTGAAGTCCTGAAGCTTGTGCCAAACATGAACCCTCCATCCCCAGGGAGGGGATGCAGTTGTTCTACCATCACTTTTCAAACGTGCAGATGCACCCTGACTTCTGGGACAAAACTGAAATATGTATGACACTGATGAGATGATACTTTCCTCATGGTGAAGGTATCTGAACAGCTTTGCAGAAGGAAGATATTTTCGAGTCTTGGTACTACAGCCAGTCCTATGAAAAAAATTAAGAAGTTGTTCTCGCCTTCCTCAGCCCTCTAGTCACATCCCTCGACCATAATTTCTCTGAGTTGGAACACTTGTCTTCCACATGCTCAGAGTATTTTCCGAATATCCTCCCACTGTTACCCCCAGTGGCTTTTTGGAAAGGAAACACCCAGCTGCAGCAATCGCTCTCTCTGCCTTTCACCCAGATATTCCAGGTGGCATTTACTGCTCAACATAACTTGATGTCAAACTTTTAAGTTTTAAATAGCCTTTGGAAAAACGGGCTTTAGCAATTATCACTTCATAAGGGGCAGTGGGAGTTTGAAGACTAAAATACAGAAGTAATAAAATTGCAGCTTCCCACGCTACACAGGGAAATAAATTCTTAGTAGAAAAGATATGAGCTAGATGGGAACTAAAGAAAAAAACAAATTAATTGTCTATTTAGCAGAGGTTTTATTGTTATAACTTCCTCTTCTGCCTAGTTTTATGCTGCAATCTAACAGTTCTTGACTGCATGCCCAGTGATCAAAATCCCCCAAGGAAACTCATCAATCATATCAGTAGGGAGCACAACTCATCATTTACTTGTGTATATTTGGAGGGGCAAACTCTGAGCATGGCTTGAGAAGGGGTTTTATCCAAACTGAGATATCCAAGCTATGCTAAACATTAAATGCCAAACAGCAATTTGCTGTTTAGAGATAATGAAAAATATTTCCACTGTAATATAGCAGCAACAGGCTACTTTGGAAAAACAAAACCAGAACAACCAAGTGGGACTGCAACTGTATGGAAGCCCCTCACAGGAGGCTATTGATGATCACACTCCATAGCAGAAGTGGCTTTGTATTAAGAGACAAGTAAAAAGGAATTCCTACACACAGTCTATTAAGTGTTCAGATGTCCTTTGGGAAGGGAGGCTCTTCACAGAAGAGACTAATTAAACTCTTGCTTCCCTTCACCTTGGCTGTCAGCACTGTTACCAAGATGCTTCCCTTCTGACAAAACCAAGGGCACACTTGTACTTCCTTCTCCAGGATCCTGCAGATCGGTTTGTGCATCCACCTCAACTTCTGAACTTTTCTTCTGTCACCTCCTCAAGCAGAGTTTTATTTCTGGGAGGTGCTCACCCCTCGGATACCACTTGCCAGGACTATTTGTAGCAACCACCTCGGAGCAGAGCTCAGCCTGCAGCACATGGCAGTGCACGGGTGCTGCAGAGGACCACGAGCCAGGGAGAGGTGTCATCTCCAGGATTCATGAATGTGAGCTCTGACAAGTGTAAGAGCTGAGATTATTCTGGAATTAGCTTTCTGCAACTCGAAAGACTGGTTAAACACGGTATCAGTTAAATGCTCGTATCAAATATACTCAGAGGGAGCACGTTACTCAATAGTACTACGCACTTTTTTTTAAACCAGAAAAAAAAGTATTCCATTCCTCTGGCCAAAATTAAATGTAGAAGGTGATTTCTCACGCTAAGCAGACTTCAGGTCTTGAGGATGGTGATATAAATTGGTGTTGGAATAGCATGCCATTTTTTTCCATAGCATTTTTCCTGAAATGCTGCCTCAATACTGCTTGGCACACTTTCAATCACTGATCTAAAAATTAAGTGCCTTGTTCTCATTTATGTTTCTAGCATAAGGAAGCCTTGATGTAATATATGAGCAGGCATTAACTATTTATTCACTTTAAGTTGTCAAAGGACACAAGAACCCAAGAACCTACAGGCACTTTCTGCCCACTTTTTTCTCATGACTGTCAGGTCCCTACAACTCCACAGATCTGCCAGGCAGCCATTCTACAGAGGGGCTGCAGTAAACCAGGATAAGCCCCTGTGCCTACACAAATACTAATTATCATGATTTCCCCCCCTTTTAGCATCAGCACATCAGTGAAGTTTCTCACTGTTATGAAAGCAGAGGATGAAATGCACTCACTGTGGGATTTCATGCAAGATTCAAAATACAGATATTAAACTTTCAAAGGATTTGAAAAATAAGTCTCAGCAGCACAAGCTTCTGCTTTTAATGCATCTTAATTATTTAGGCAATGTACTAGCAAAACACATCATGGGCTGCAGCATCCAGCACAAGTCAAACCAGCACTAGGGCCAGAAATTCCCAAAGAAAAGGAACAGGATCTGTGATCAGTGCACATGTGGAGACAGTGGTTTCAGGCCACCTCATGTGAACAGCACATGGCTTTCCAGAAAGAAATAATACTCCACTTCCAACCAGATCATCATTCTAGATCATTCTAGAGGTCAAGTCAGCTCAAGTCAATGCAAGTCAAGCAGCTTAAACCATTAAATATTTAAGTGCAATCACAGCACCACTTTTTGTGGAAGAAAAGATGGACACTACTACACACTCAGTGTTTGATCCCTGGTCGAAATGGAAAATATATTTTAACAGAGAGTTATATCAGAGGAGACCCAGGGCTTCTCAGATGAGCTGTTTCTCTGGCTCTACCTTACTCGCACAGGTGTGGAGTTTGGTGGCTACTGAATGATCTCACTGCTACAATACCAGTAAGGATTCCAATTCATTTGCCATGTAGCTCTGCTTATTTGATTAAAATATTGGGGCATGACACCAGACCATTTTATTTGTTACTATCCCCATAATGTTTGGTGCTGCTGGTTCAGCAAGGACCTTCCTCAAGTGTTCTTTGAGCAGAGAATTCCTGTGGGTGCTCTGGAAGAGACACACACACTTTGGACACACAGCTGCTCCTTCACCAGCTAAGAGGCATCTTTGTTTCCTCACCCTCCCTACAGTTTGGAAGTTTCCCCCCATTCCTTGAAACCACGGAGCAGCTTTGCTGTTGGCAAGATGTCAGAAAATTCCCAATTTCGGAGGATCACAGCAAACATCCAGCTCTCCCCTGGCTACCCAGACAGAACTGTGCAGTGATTATGCAGAGTGATTACCACGGAACAGGGATTGCAGAAGTGTGGGAACAGCACAGCCTGCATCCCTGGGCTGCTCTGAGCCAAGAACTGCACTTCAGTAATTCTCACTGTAATCCTTAAAAGGCTCAAGAAAGTTTTGGTGTCACAGCCAGCACAAGCACAGAAACACTGCAGGCTGTCATTACCTCAGCATCGTGCTGAAGTTGTATTAAGGCAGAAAACCCATCCAAATCTCTACTCACTGATATGAGTGGTGAGTGGTCATTAAAAAAAAAACGGAGCTTTTTAAAAAAAGACCAATTCGTTTTAATCTTCTCAGCTCCAAGATTAAATTTCCTTTTTTAGCCTTAGTGTCAATTATGAGCATGAATAACGCCATTCACTTCCAAAATCATCCCAAGTATTGTACACACTCCATCTAAACAAAGGGAATGACAGATTGTGTTGGTGTTGTTCTGCAGCACTGAACTTCAAGAAGTCCAAACCTTAAAATCCTTTAGGGACTTAGAAAGTGGCTGACTAATTCTGCAACCACAAAGACAAGTTATCTCACTGGGTTGTTTTTTTCCCCAGTAACTGAATTACAAACCAAGATAAAAGGTCAGCCTGTCTGAACAAGCAAGCAAGCAAAAAAACCAACAAAAACCAAAAAAGCATCACTTGCTTTTAAAAAGCACTTGCTTGCCAGAGGTTTGATTAAGAAAAAAGACAGCAGAGGGTTTTTTCCTTCTCTAAGTGATTATGCTTTAATTTTCTTAAGTAAGAGTACCAAAATACCTCTGAACATGCTAAAATAAATCATGTCATTGGGCTTTGAGGATCTGGCTAGCTGCACAACTCAACTGTCAAGTACGCAGCTGACCAACGTGGGGTTCCCCCCCCCCCTTTTTTTTTTTAAGAAAAGCAATCTATCAGGAAATGCTGATTCCTTTAAACCAAATAAAATGTTTTTACAGATCTGAAAGGTTTAACTAAGTTCTGCCAGGAAGGGTACACGTGTCTGTAATGGAGCTTCCTTCCAATTCCCCCTACCCTTTCCCCCTCTCTCCCCTGTTCTTAAGGGCTCTACTTACTGAAGGATTGATAATAAACTTCTTTATTCAGGATCACTTATCCTGAATAAAGCAGAACAACCCAAGAAGTAAGAATACCTAAACTAGGAGTGATTCATTCACATGATATTGCCCAGCATGAAACACAAATGTAACTGAAGTGGTAACCAATTAGTTAACACTAAATCAGTACACAACTACAGCCTTCATTAATGATGTGGAGTAAGAAGCTTGTTACTGGTGTATCAGCAACATTAACATATCAGAAGACTTCACACAAATCTGCAATGCACAGTGAAGGCTTAAAACACACAGCTTCACTTTCAAAGCCTTAAGACTACATCACCCATGGCAAGGAGCCATTATAGTTTTAAATAACTTGGGCCTATTTATGTTAACACTTAAGAGTATTAAACGTTATTCAATAAATGTTTTTAATTTCAGTCTTAAGTCTCTCATTTTATTTCTGACTCCAGGAGAGCTGCTGAAGGGGATTTGTTTCCAGGAAGACCACACCAATTCCCTACACTGTGTACCCAAAAGTGTTGCAAAACCTTGGTCCAATGCTGCTCTGCCTCTGCTCCTTCACTGAGGGAAAGGAGGCAACAGCTGCAGTTTGAAGGCAAAGAAGACAGGAGAGAGAATTAAAAGCTTTCTGAGGAAAGACTGAATTACAGAGATTTCCAGGGCATTCTGAAAAAAAAAAAAATCAACAGCTGCATGCCCATGCAGTTATCTTTAAAACCAGGGGCATGTGTTTAATATTTCAGAGACAAATATTTTTTGGGACAGTCCCCCAGTGAACCATCTCCATAAAATCCATGTCTCACAAAGCTGCACACTTTGCTATGAAAGGTTTTCCCAGCTGTTCACTATTACTTGGGCATCCATTTATAACAATCCTGCACGATGGCAAGGCACAAAAAAAGGAGGAATTAAACACTTAATTTCGGAATAATAATCCTTTCAGACTGTATCAGTCTACATGTATTAACCTGCTCTTTCTCCCTCTTCTTGAAGGTCAAAGCTTTGATTCTGAACAACAGGATGGTTTGTGTTGGAAGGGACCTCACAGACCACCTCGTTTCAACCCCCTGCCATGGGCAGGGACACCTTCCACTAGCCCAGGTTGCTCCAAGCCCCATCCAACCTGGCCTTGGACACTTCCAGGGATGGGGCAGCCACAGCTTCTCTGGGCAACCTGTGCCAGGGCCTCACCACACTCACAGGGAAGAATTTCTTCCTAATATCTAATCTAAACCTGCTCTCTTTCATTTTAAGCCATTATCTATTGTCCTATCACTCTACACCCTTGCTAAAAGTCCCTCTCCAGTTCTCCTCTCCAGCCAAGGCAAACCTCTCGGGATACCCAGGCCACTGGAAGCAGCCACAGCCAACTGCAAATTCCATTACCTTCTCTGTACCAGCCAAACCTCAAAGATGCCTCACCCATGATGAAGCTTCCCCCTGCAAAGTCTCCTGGTGAGGTCAGCAGGCAGATTCCCAGGGATTCCATGCACCAATTACACTGGCAATGAGCAACACCTGGATGTTTCTGCAGGTTTTACAGGAATAGAAGAAGAGGGGGCACAAAGGCAAATGCAGCAGGTCCAGCAGCCAGAGCTGAGATAACTTTGCTCCTCCCACAGTGCATCATTTCAGGCACTTGTCCAGGTGAGACCCTGCCCACTGGAAAGTATTCACAGGGCCCTGATGGAGACTTTATCCCCAGGCTCTTCACTTATGGTCCAGAGGTTCCACCTCCCACGAGGCAACCCAGAGCAGCTGTAATAGGCTCCTCAAGCAAAGAGTCTCCAAAAGGAGCCTTTTCTGCTACAGATGAGAAAAACCTGGACAAGCTTGTCTTTTTAAGCTACATTACCCTTTAAAACATTTGTACTGACAGATGAGTTGGAAGATTTTAGAAGCATTTCAAATAGATCTCGTTTGAGCAGGAGTGTTCTTTCTTTAAGGGAGACGCTGTGCCAAGAACACATCCAGCCTTGAAAACAGATCTCAAGGCATAACAAGGCTCCAACAGGTTTTCTGAAGAATACAGTATGCTCAGAGATAATTTTTCCAGCATCACACCCTCAATTATTAATTTCTCTTCCCATTCTCCCAAAGCAGAAATGCACATTGCAGCCTGACCTTTAAACATACAGCAGTAGTGGAACAAATCCAATGATCACAGACCCTGGATGAAGTTCTGTTAGTTACTTAGTTCATCCACAAAACTTTCAGTCAATGTCTCAGCTGATTAAATGCTACAGCAGGAAAGGGGCCTCAGAGATAGTCCAGGATGTTGAGTTTACAAGTCTGAACACTCTGATATAAAGTCGATTCCAGGTTACATTATTCCAATCTCCATTAAGGGCTATGACCTAAGCAATTCAACACAAACAGCAGCAACTCATTTTACTTCCCACTCACTGCAAGTTTCATCTAAAAGCCTCATGTCACAGAAGGCCTGCTATATACAAAAATATAGCAAAAAATGAAAATTTGACAGCGAGTTGTGGCAGTAAGTGCTTTGCAATCAGTGTCAGTTTGCACCCAAGTGAAAGCAGGTGGTGAGCAATGACCCTGTTACCAAATGGAAGAGAGCAGGAATCTATTCTCTTCCCCAGCAGATACAAGAGTCACGTCACTGAACTACCTTTTTCAATTTTAAATATTGCTAACAAATTTTAAAACCAAATGTGGTATCTTCTGGGTTGGTTTTTTTTTGGTTTGTTTTCATAAAGGAAATTTGGAAAGGTTTATAAAACCTACATACACAGAGTTTGCTGTAAACCATGCTGGTGGTTTGAGGCAGCCACGAATCCAATGAGGTTTGCAGTAAGGTTCAGAGTGCTTTCCTCATGCAAATGTCACAGAAGATTAACAAACAATAAAAGAGAGAAGCAAGCTGTTCCTGGGCTTATTTTTAAAATGACTGTATGTTTGACTATAAGGTGACAAAATGAACCATTTGTCCTTAATAAAGATGTCACAAGTTAAAAGTATTTGCTGGGAAGAACGTACTAAATATGCTGAAAAGGTAATGCTTAAAAGAGACACAAACAATTAACAGAGCTTTAAAAATTCTTGGCAGATGGCTGAAGGAAAAAAAAAGGAAATCCATTCAAGGGACATCAAGGCTATGAATCAAGACAGGTGACATTTAAAACCAATGAATAAAACATCACAAAAACCTGCCTCTTTTCATAAATCATACTTCACGGTGGAATTATATCCAGATATTACACTTCAAGATCTTCCTCCATAAGCAGGAGACACCATGGGGGTACGATTCAGCTTTGGAAGTTAATACTTGTCTATCCTGGACTGCTTTCTGCTGTCAGAAAAATGGTCTTCTTATTTAAGGAGTCTGTTTCTCTCCCTCCCATAAAAAGAAATTATAGCCTTAATGCTCTCCCACAGAAAGAAACCTTTATTTTAGATTCAGCACAGCAGAAACAAGTTTACTTGCTTCCCACCTAGGAATGTGCCCTACTTCCATAGGGCCTAGACAGGGATATCTATCAGCCACCCCAGATCTGGTTTTATCTCTCAAACTGATGAATGCCCCAGCAAATAAGTCCACTTTACGTTCAAAGTAAGACTATTGGAAGAAATCAGTGCCTGAGAAGTAATTTTTATTCCAGCCACCACTGGGAAAAAGGAGAATTCATGATAGATGAAGGGCAGAAACATTTAGACAGAGAACTCCCTGAAGATTCACTCAAAGTGTTTGTTTTAGTCTTGGAAAAACGTTATTGAAAATAGCTCTACTTTAACCAAACTTCTTTTCCTTCTGTGCAAAACTATACATATTCAAATGAATTTTTGGAACAATCGATCTTTATTCATCACACAAGGGTCAGAGAAACTTGCTCTCTTTGAAAATAATAATTCAGTAGAAGTCTCACGATTATTTGATTTTCTATAATGCCATTTAAATGACCTACAAATGTGCACACTCTAATAAAGCTTTTTTTTTGCTCCTATCCAAGCAGACAGACTTTCTGGAGTCTTAGTAACCAGCTCGGATTATTCACTTGAGTAATTTGGATGGGAGAAAGGAGGAACAGAAAGATTAGTGTGGAGGGGCCTGCATCTGACACCTTTACCAAGCTGCTTAAAAGAGAGAAGTTAAAAGAAGGATCACAGCAGAGTCAGGAAACACTATAAAATGATAAACTATAAAAAGTCACACACCAGCAGCTCACCCATATAATGCAAGTACTTCTAGCATCTGCCTTATCCCTGTATCCTCAGCATGCCTTCTTCCTACTGCTAGCAAAGACCCAAAGACCAATTCCAACAAAATGAGAGCCAATTATTCAGTCTGCCATCATTTTCAAAGCCGGCAACTGCACAGAAAATACTCTCAAGTTTTTAATCGATTGAACTTTTAGAAGGACAAAAGGTAGTAAAGCTATAAAGCATCAATATTAGATTGCTAATAAATGCTATCCAAATGGATGTTCAAAGAAACCAAAGACATTGAATGTTCCAGGTACTGGCAGACAACAAGCCGTTCACAAGATAAATGACACCTTCACAGACAGAATACAATAAATTAGAGACTCTGGTCATTGTAAAGCAGAACGTGTTTACTGTTATTGATAAGCAATAAATCACCTGCCCTCTAACAGTTCCTCCCTATAAATAACTTCCAGTGAAAGAAACAGATGGTTCCAGTATGCAGCCATTCTTCAGCACAGCCCTGAGCAGGGAGAAGGAATGTGCTGTGCTGGTGAGGCCCATTTTTAACTGCAGTTGTCCTGGAGTGGTGTCGGGGGGAGCAGTGGGGCAAGGAGAGAGACATAACACTGAGCACCTGAGCTCCAGCTGCCACTGCTGCTGGTCCAGGCCAGTGGGAATCGTCACTGCACATCCCTGCTTTGGGCTCCAGCCCACAGGATCCATCCTGGCTGGATCCTTCCTGCCTGGGCCACACCTCACATGCCAGGCAGACTCGGATCTGCAGGCAGTCAGGCTGATCTACCCCCTGAGTCAAAAATACAGCATGATCCTAATGCTTTGACATCCTAACGCCTTGCTCTGATAGAATTCAGCTTTCTACAAACACTTTCAATCTCTTGCTATCACACCAATACCTAATTTGTGTAACTAGAAGGAAAAGGACTCACATTCAAGGTGTCACCACAAACAAACAGCCTGTTGTCCAACTGAACAAGCTGAAGACACACACTTTCCTTCCTTGTAAGGAAACAAAACCAGAGACCACAACAGCAAGTGGTCTGCAGATGCTTTTGAAACAAAGAGGTCTCATTTCAAAACTAATCAATTTTAAGGAGCACATTCCCTGGAGAAGCCAGGTGCTGACAGTAAGTTGTGGCCCAAGCACTTTGGAAGCAACAGGCCAGACTACTGGTTACTGGAAGGAGATCTGTAGCTGGGGCAAGAGCTGGGTTTGATCCCACAACTCCTGCAACTCAGCAAAGCCCCTTCTCTGCCAGGCAGATGGTGAGGTGGAGATCGGTGTACGTGGAGACTCACACTGTGCATCCCTGACAAAAGTGGCAGCTGGTCAGCACTTACATTCTTCCCCCCAATTAGAGGCAATTAACACCTCCTGCTAATCCTTCCTTTGCCCTGGAAAAATTTCAGAAGTCACAGTTATATTGTTTGCAGGACAGTCTTCCCCAGCAGTAGAGAAACAGATGACACTGAGCACTGAAAAGTGATGAAGTCTTTTGGAACCCAGGGAAATCACAGCAATCTTTCCTGTCCAAAGAAATTCCCATCAGCAGCCAAAGAGACACTGCTCAAAAGGAGCTAAAATGATGGGCTGGTGCAGGGAATGGCACTCACAGCATGGGAGCACGAGAGCTGGCACACAGGTTCACTCCCAGCAGAATGCAGCGTGGTGAAGCTGTGAGCAAAGGCCATGGCAGCAGCCACCTTCCACAGAAATCTGAGACACTGGCTGGGTCTGCTCCTTCCACTTCTGCAAACCTTGACACTCTCAAGGGCATATGTTAATTTTATTTTTGTAAGGAAACCAGTTCTGCTCCAAAGTCCTTTCTGCTGTGAAGGCAGATCCTCTTCATTAAGCCCAGGAGTGAGGAAAGACCCGAATCACAGCTGTTGATAATTGTAGGAAAGGGAAAAGTCTGACTCACCAAGACCTCGCAGATGCAAGCAAATCAAGGTCTTCCCAAAGGAAGCAGCATGTTTCTTAGGAAAGAGACATAAAGCTCGTTTCTGAATGTCAGCTTCCTCCCCAGCGCTGCAGCAGCAGGGTGGAGACTGCCAGTGCAGACAACAACTGCTGCTGGTGGCAGCTCTCCATCAAGATCCTGCAGGGGAATGGCACTGCCTTCCCTCCACAGCCCAGCTCACACCTGCTGCTCTTCCAGGGAAGCACCAAGAGCAAGAGCAGCTCAGACACTGTAAAAGTGACTGTACCAACCCAGCTCTTGACAGGCTGCCTCACACAGGCCAGGAATGGCTGGCAGATACACAGGTGCTGGAAGCAAAAAAGGCCTTGGAGCAAATGGCTTCAACTCTATGTGTAAAACCTATGGAAAGATCTGATGTCCTGCAGTATCCTTGCTCCAGTCTCTGTTAAAAAAGTTCATGTCCTATTTGACTTCACATCCAAAACATGCCCCCAGGATACTTGACTAGAAAAGACTCACTGATACATAAAAAATTATGACTTAGAGTTACAGTAAAACCTAAGGTTAATACAGGTATTAAAAACGCAGCAGTTGCATCATGGTGGCAAAATCTGAGACTGACTGGGGCTCTCCTGCCACTGATTTTTACCAGTGAAACCACAGTCATGAAATAAAACTGAAAAGGTTTCAGTGTTATCACAGCCCCCAAAAGCCAGCAGTTGCTGGCACCTGCTAATTTGTTAACAAAACAGGCCTTCAGTAAAAGGATTAGTGTTGTAATACAAAACAGTGGTGACTGGCTGATCCACAAATGTGTGCTACCATAGGTTTGGCAAGACTGAAGGCCTTTCAAGCAGGGCCAGAATAAAAAACAAGTGATCCCAGTTTAGCCACAAGTGATATTAGAACCCTGACCTGCTCAGAGCAGTTAAAAGGCTTTTAAAATAAGAATAAGTAAAGGTTTGTTGTGTCTAAGGGCAGGAAACACTGCACAACTAATTTTCCCTTATGTTACAGTACTACTGAAAGATTAAAGTGAAAAAATGTAGGACATTGTCTAAACAAATCTTCTAGCATTATTAAGTCTGTGCAACAGCATGTGACTAATGTTCACTGGCAAAATTAAATTCAACTACAAAAATTCTGAAATCTGATTATGGCAATTAGGAATTCTCCATACAATGCAGCCTGCCCATTAACGGCCTACCCCTGCAGCAGTCTCCTGTTAAGAGTTTGTTATATTTTCCCTAAAAGCAAGCATTTTTGCCCATAATTACTATTTCCCCCTACCCCACGTTAAATAAATCATAATGTTGTTGAAAACATTGTTTGCAATCAAGCAGGGCTTAAATCTTTAGAGAGCCTTGTTCAAGCGTGAGTGGGGATAAACATTAACAGCATCAGGCATTGACTAATCAGTTAATAACAACTTCTACCTCAGAAATTCAAGGCTGGAAATACTCTGGGTTAATGCCATCTCCGACCACAACCAGGACACAGCCAGAGCATCACGTTTGGGAGGAATGGAGTTCACCACCTCTGCAGTGGATGGGGTTGACTCTCTAACCCTCATCCAACGTGACATTGCCATTGTGATATAAATAGTGTCTTATTTGCCTGCTTCAGAGGAACAATGTTAGCCAAGAAAAGGTCAAATGGTTTTACCACAGGGCAAAAGAGAAAAAAAATCTTTTGTAATTTAATATTGCCCCCCCCTTTTTTTTTTTTGGGGGGGGGGGACAGGAGACTCCAGGTGCTACTCATGTAGGAGGGAGAGGAATATAGAAGAGAAGGCATATTTATCTAGTCTCCAGTAGCACAAAGCAACAATATTTCAATCATTTCTTAAGGCCCAGAGGAACTAGTATTTACCCAGCATCTCACTGATCTCATCTCTACTTGGAAACCTGCAAACTCTAAAAAAAAAAGGCTGCTCAAACCTGCCTGTTTTGACAATGCAGAAGTAAGTTACAGCTGCAGGTCTAGGACAGATGTACTGGATACACCCAGTGAATGCATTTTTTTTTTGTTATTCCACAATGCTCATTGCATTGATGATTTCAATTAATAAATCATTAATAAACATTATTTTACCCACAGCTAGCTAGCAAAGTGATCAATTTTGGTGCAAATGGTAAAAAATACATGATTTTAAGTGTTTAAATACATTACACAACGTGAGCTTGCTGCTACAAACCCTGAGATAAGGGTTATATGAACACCCACATTATTTATCAAGGCTGCTTTCAAGTAATTTTCTTATCCTACAGAAAATAAAGTAGCTCTGTTCCAAAATTTACATGCAAGGCAGGTTGGTATATTCATGTGCAACTGAACTAGAGAAACACATACAGCTGGGAAGTGAGATTTCTACAAATTATTACAGGAAGGTGACCCAAAGGCCGATTTATTGCTCACTTTTATTGCTTCCAGCACACTGCTAATCTGTGCACGTGGCAATACTGCAGCACTAATGGAAATCAGTAAGCAGGGTCACGTGTGTCAAACAACTGCTTTGCATGCTCTAAAAATATTTGTAGGTCCCGTTTGCTGGAGTGGCACCGACCTTTCCTCGTGTTATCCGTGCTCCCTGTGCTCCCTGGGTGTACCCACAGCTCCCAGGGAGCACGGTGGAACACATGGAATACACTGCTAAACTTGTTATCAACTGAGTTAGAAAGTAAAATAATTACAGCAAGTTTCCCCTTGGGCAACAAAAGACTTCTGAGATACTCCAAACCAGCCCACCTTTCCTGGGAAATGCCTCACACTGAAAATCAATTATTTATCATTAGATTAGGGTGCAGCATGCAAGGTGAATGAGATACATGAAGTATCTGACTCAACTTGAACCGTGTGTTTGGCCCAGACACTGAGACACACGGGCAGCTTGAGGGTTATATTTGCAAAACATCTTCATGCAGTGACTTTAAGCTTTTGGGCTGAACACAGGAGGTCCCCTCAGCCATCCTCTGCAGCCTGAGTGAGACAACAGGAAAAGCAGCAGCACAGACAACAAAATACACATAACAGCAGTAAGTCTCCTACAACGTGCACAAAGATGATGAAAAGCTCCAGTGATTATTCTGGCCCTGAAGAGAAGCATCTCCTCGAGTCGTGACTGGCAGAGGGAGTTTGCTTTGCACGCTCTGTGAAGGTGGAGTGAATATCACCAGCTCCTGACAGCGTGACAACCTGAGCCACAGGCAGCACGAGGAGGCAGCACAAGGGCACCCAGAGCAACAAGTGCCTGCAGTGAAGGATCACTGGGTGAAAATGCAGCAGGGAAGAGCGTTCAGCTGAGCCCGCTGCTGCTGGCACTGGGGACTCAAACCAGAGATTTTCCACCCCCACCAAAAAAAAAAAAAAAAATTAAATCAAATTTATGAATAATGGCTCTTTCTTTGGACTTCTGAAAAGTTCAGGAAAATTCTGAGCGTGTGAATCGTAGGCAGGGAGACTGAAAATTAAGGATTTGAAAGAGTAATTAAAGATGAGCTTGATGTTTATCTATTAAAACAAAGCCCAGTGCCACAGCTTGAGAAAAACAAGGGAGTTCAATGGTTCTAACACTGTTCTTTGTCAGGGATTACACACTGTGGATTTGCATTTTCCAAATACCATCTGGATTTTTTTTTTATTATTATTTTAAATGCATAATGGGGAAGTAAAGCAAGACAGCTTGTACCATCACGTCCTCAGGCGTTTTTGTTTGTTTTGTTTGCTTTTAAACAAGGAAAGTATACAGACAGTGACTGGTTATGATTACTGAGAAATACCTAAAGAAAACGAGTTTTTCAAAATGCCCCATCCAAATGCATTAGACATTAGAATCTCCTCAAGTTTCCATTAGTCTGTCAAAACAAGAAATAATCTTATAGCAGCTCTGACTAAAATTCTTAAAGGATTGTCACGCTGATTGAATTTCAAAGTATAGACTTACAAATTCGTAGTCTCCATCCTGTGGTACTTTCCAATCAGATGAATTTTTTGTCTGGCCAGACACATTCTTCCCGAAGCTATTGATTTGATTCTCCTTCTCCTTCTGCTCAAAATATTCAAGGAATGATGGTTTGGCTGGCTGCATGGTTTCATCCCTCCCTGGAAATATTAAACATAACAATAAAAGAGTTGTTTTGAAAAATATAGTTTTGGTTATACAGCCCTACATCACGCCCAAAAGTGATTTAATTTTTTTTAGCACACACTAAATCACACAGTACTGCTAAAGTACTTGCTAAAATACTATTTTTCAGCAGCTTTTCAGTCATAAAACTGACTGTGCAGTGGGAAAACTGGAGAAGGGAAGCTTAAAGCCCAGCACACAAGAGATTACAATGCTGGAGGCCTTGGCCTCTAGACCTGCAATCCATCACCACAGCACATTGCCAGGTAACTCGACCTCATGCACTGAATGTTGAACTGAACTGCTGCCCACGAGACAGGCTGGGGTAGTTCATCCCAGCCAGGTTCCATGCACTGCAAAAATAATCCAAGTTCAAAAGCTAAACAGTGCTGTTTTACAAGCAGAAACTCACCTTTATATTTGTGAACAGAACAGGACAAAAATGAGGCTTTCCAAGACCACAAATACCTTATAAATACCACATAACTTGCCTTGGGTAGAAGTAGTCAAGTTCTACATTGTTTGTGTAGAAAGGCTTAATTAGCTGACAAAAGTTCTTTTTTTCTTTTCTTTTTATAAATAGTAAGTTTTCAAGTTTGCTGCTCTAGTTTTCTTTTCATATATTTAATTCTTTGGAGTCCACTTTCCTAGTGGATTACTCAAGTAAGCCAGGTATATAGATTATATACCTGTATTTAAGAAACTTGGGGTAATAAGAAACAAGTTAAGAGTACAAAGAGAGACAGAGGAGTCAAAATAACCCTGTAAACATAAATACTTCGATTTTTAAAAGCAGGTCTCATGAGCCTCCCAAGCACCATTCTCAAAGAGCTCGCCCATACTGATGGGAGAAGAAAGGATGCAGCCAAGAGCACATGGCTTTAGCACAACTGACATTGTTCTCATTTGCCTAAATTATCCTTTAGAACAAGCAGGAGTTAAAATGGAGAATGCTGCTGATCCATTAAGAGCTAATAAAACTACATTCTCACAGGGTGCACAGGTAGGTTGGGTAGTTGGTGGGATTGGGGATATGAGCACTTTATCCTTCTTCCTTTAGCCCTTACACCATCCAATACCCTGCTCATGTGATTCAAGAACCACTGCATACAAATAATTCTAGAAATCCATTCAGCAAACAGGTTTCCATCACTGCAGGGTCACGAGTTCCCAGGGCAAAGCAGCTCCCCAGGGCTGTGTGGAGAAAGCAGAGGTGGCTCCCCACAGGAGGCTGTGGGGTGGTGGCAGCACAACGGGGAAGGAAGTGATGAAACATGAGAGGATGGAAATACTGATTTCTAGCATAGACAGCAAAAAAAAACCCCGACACAGGAAGAAAACATGACATTTAACTTCACAGCAAGTCAAGATCAAAAGGTTTTCAGTATCTCCAAAGGAAGATTTCTTCACTAGTGCAACCAGTCCAGCTTGAGATGTTGCACAGACTCCTCTCACTTAAACTGGCCAGTCCTGTGACTTACAGCACTGCCAACATCTCGTGAAGAGTCCCAATCCAAAGGAACAAGCTGTCTTGCACAGCAAACGTGCTGTAACAGGGCTGCAACACAAGGCCATGAGAGCTGCAAACACAGCTAAAGGCTGCTCACAGCTTAATGCCACTGCACTGCTCTTGGTGATAAAATGCTTCACCAGAACCTGTGAGCATCATGGAAGCAAGCACTGAAAGCCAGTAAATGGTTTTGTTCTGGTAAGACAAGGTTCTCTAGGCATTGCAATAGGTTACTCATACTTGAAACATATGTTTTAGGTGATGCAGAAACCATCATTTTCAGAAAGCAGGATCAGGACTAGAGTTAACAGAAAATAGCATCAGAATAGCCTAATTCTGGACTGTGGAAATAAGTTCACTGCTGAATGCCATACTCTTGAAATAAATATAATCTGTCAGGCAGGCAATCAAACAAATTTTAGAGCTTCAGACAGACACACAGGGGATGTTCTGTGATAGGTTGGTGGGGTCTGTGTAATGCTCTCTCCTACAGGAGTCTGTACAGAAGGCAGGCTGTCACAAGGCAGTCCTCTCTAAGGATACTCAGCAGTGCTTTCCTCTTGAAAAAATATTAGCTGCTCTGGAAACCCATTAAGATTTAATCCCTGAACATTATTCTTGCACATAAAATTGCCATCCAGTGATCCAGAAGTTCCCTTGCAGATTCTGTCTGATCCTCAGACAAGCAGATTAATTCCCTGGTCAGCTACGAGATACTTTAGGAAATTATTTGTCTATAGACACATTAAATACAGAACAAATTTCTGCAAAGTATGAGAAATCCTGGCAGGATATTTGGGTTGTGATACTGAGAGAAGTGTGATTCTAAACGACCTGAAATGTCATGATGCATTTTGAAAAAGCCCTGCACAGCTCTGCCTCTCCAGGGTCAGCTAAAAGCTCAAGCATGAACTGAAGTGCTGATACTTTTGCACCACGACAAGTGGAGCAAAGACAAATTATTCCACCCCTGGCAGCAGTTCCCCTTTTCTAAAAAACAAACCCAAAAAACCTCATTGCAGAGAATTAGATCAAGAAGGACACCTTCAGACCAGCAGCGTGAAGGTCAGGCAGGGAACACGCCTGCGAAGTGGAGAACAGATTTGCTGTTGGGAATAATTACTGTAATACAATCACAATCCAATTACTGCTGAGTGATAAAACATTTATTTAGAATGAAGCAAACACACCCCTTGTACTCTGCTGCAGCTCAGCCTGTCTGAAGCAGGAGGTGAGTTATTACGGACAATCTCAGCAATGTTTAACACCAACTAATTTTGTAGAAATACAGGAATTCATAACTACCCAGGCTAATCTATACACAGCTCACTGACAGCCAGTCTGGGTCTTGGTAATTCTCACTTCCTAGGGGGAAAAAATGAAAATCTAAATCATGACTGTACTCTCTGCTTTGAAAACTATTGTTTGCAGCACAGGAGGCTTTGAAAGCAAATGTTTCACTCTAGTGATATTGGCTTATTCAGTTCTTTCTTTTTATTTTCTTAAAGACTGTTCACTCAAAAGAGAGCTTAATTCAGAGTGTCAGTTCAAACAATCGTGCTCGTTTCCCCACATTTTGTGTTTTAACAAGAACTGCAATATTTGCAATAAATGCAATATTTGCATTTGGCCTCGCTGAACTTCTTGAGATTTGCACAGTCCCACCTCACCAGCCTGTCAAGGACCCTCTGCATGGCATCCCTCCCCTCCAGAGTGTCAACTGCACCACTCAACTTGGTGCTGTCAGTGATAAATGGAATAGGGAAAATTACGTACCTACAGAAGCTTTTCTTGCTGCCCTTGATGTCTCTGGCCACACTTATCTCTCTCAGGGTTTTAGCTTTCCTAACCTGATCCCTGTCTGCTCAGACAATCTCTCTATTTCTCCCAGGCTACCTGTCATTGCTTCTACCCTCTGCAGGCTTCCTTTTTGTGTTTGAGTTTGTCCAGGAGTGTCTTGTTCACCCACACAGCCATTTCTGCCTGACTTCCTTTTTGTTGGGATGCACTGCTCCTGAGCTTGGAAGACGTGGTCCTTGGATATTAACCAGCTTTCTGGGGCCCCCTTTCCCTCCAGGACTTTATCCCATGGAACACTACCAACCTGATCCCTGAAGAGGCCAAACTCTGCCCTCCTGAAGTGTGAGGCAATGAGTTTGCTGTGTGACCTCCTCGCTCTCCCCAAGGAGAGGATGAGAGGAACGGTGTGAACTGCAGCAAGGGCAACAGGGGAGAAAGTTTCACAACAGGGATGGTTGTGCAACAGAGGGGGGTTGGAGGGACTGTGCAAGGCCTTGAGCAACCAGAGCTGACACTGCACTTGCCCCAGCCATCACACTGGTGATGTATGAATCAGATTGATGATCTCCAGAGGTCCTGCCCAAACCAGCGCCTCTGCGACTCATGCTCCGCACACCCACTAACCCTGCAGTCACCTTAGGCCTTGCAAACACAAACAACATTTAGCCACCAATTTCAGAACGTTTTGTCACCAATTTGAGTACATTTCTATGCATCAACATGTAACACTGCGCCTTTACTTAGTGACGCTTTGTTTTCTTGTTTTAAGTGATATAAAATAGAGACTGCTAACTGACAAAAAATGGGAAAGGAAAGATAATATAAAAGGAGAAATAGCTGGAATAGAAATACAGATCTAAGATATCTGAAATTGTAGTTGCTGCTCTGATCTCAGTAGGGGTGCATACGCAGAAACGTTCCCGGAGACAGAAAGACATTACACCAAATCAATTATCATCCCAGCACGACTGAAACTCTTTTTGTCAATCTTAGCACTTAACAGCAGTGTCATCTTTCCAAAGATGATCTGCTATTAATTCAACACAAGAGTCACACCGCTATATCTTTAAAATTTTGGTAACAGGCAGCTGAAGACAAAAATCGATCACTGCTATTTGCAGAAGCAGATGCTGCTGAAAGATGACACCACACCAAACGAGCCTGTGCCAAAAAGCATTTAACTTCCTAATTTTATAGGGTTAGACTAAAATATGAACATTTGACAGAAAGTGAGATCACAACTGTGGCAGAGAAGAGCCTTTTATGAGAAGGTCACCCTGCGGTGACAAGAAAAGCTTCACTGTGCATCTATTTTGGAATCTAAAGAGTTGCTTATAAGGATGAGCCACGAGAGCTCCCTGGAGCCATTAAAGGCCTATCATTTAGATATGCAGTCATCTTTTAGGAGCTATATTAATTACACAAATGGAACACCACAGCTCTGTTGGGGCTGGTCCAGCTGACTGCAGGATTGCAGGTTCAGGGTAGCTGTGCAGAGCCACAGGCACTGGGAGGGCCTCTGAGAGCTCAGCCCGTCCTGTGAAGAACAAAGCCCTCCATGGAAAACTCACAAGTGCTGCCTGGTATAAAGTCATGTTTAGAAAGTATAAAAACATCAGTATTGTTGTGACAACAGCAAAAGGTGTGAAACTAGTGGGTCCAAAGAATGCCATAAGTTGTGCACAACAAATAAAGATCCTGATTTTTGAAGGAATACCACGCTAGGCTTATTCTGATTTCACTAACAGTGTTACCCTTCAGCACTGGAAAGCAAAGCCCAACTGCTTGTGGTACTGTGCAAGCTGAGACAGTCCTTACCCAAAGCACAAATAGCCCAGACAAGCCCAAAGACAACTGGCAGGTACAGGCAGGGCTCTGCAAGGAGCCAGTGAGGCAACAGCAGAAAAGTCAGGACTGGATCCTCTCCTCTGCCAGGCTACAGCAAGGGCAACTGGTAAGGAAAAACCTGAACAACAGTCTGCTCCTTTCCAAAAAATGTGACCTTTCTGAATAGTTGAGGGAATGGAAGAGGTCAGTTTTAGTGGCTGACTGCAGCATATAGACCTCCTCACATCAAGCAAAAGATGACAAAGGTGTGGAGAGCCTCCAAGCCATTTGCCTTTCCATATGATGCTGCAGAGAAGGCACAACGATAAAGAAGAAACAGCCCAGTCAATCAAACCAGCAAGAGATTTGCTTTTTATTCCCAGCAGTAAAGAATATCCATGAAACCAGATCATTCACTATCATCTAGTCCCAGAAATCAAAGGACTCATTTCGTTGATTTTGTCAAATTAGCCCTCACAATTGAAAATTTTCAGAAGCTTATGAGCTTCAAAGGATGCCTTCAGAAAGAAAGTGGGATTTGCAAAGTCCTTCTATCTCTCTGAACAGGCTTGCTGAGTAATGAAACTAAAATTCCTGCTTTTCTCTAAAATTATTCTTCTCTACTCAAACTTGACATCAGAAGAATCCTTGTTTTATTATTCGTTCCTCTCGAAAGGGATTGCTATGATCTACCTAGGGTGAATATTCTAGAGTCACAAAGCTTGCCATGAGAGAGTAAGATAACCTCAGGAACATATTTTGTGTGCTCTTTAGTCAGTTCATACAGTTAATACTTAAATACCTATTCTTGAAGCCACAATGATAAGATTTCCTCCCTATATCACAAAAACTCCCAGCTGGATTTATAGCTAGGAACAGTCGGGAGATCATGCTACAAATTAATTTACAAAGATAATGTGAATCAATAACAATGAAGTGAGCAATTACTACATTAGCAATACCAAAATAAACCGTGATTTGTCAAAGATTTCAGAGCAATCTTTAGAAAGACAACTGGCCTCAGCTCTGGAGAATATTTGTGTGGATGACAACGTGGCGTCAGGAGCAACAAACCCAAAAAGTTTTAAGTTGACTCGTGCTCAGGAAGTTGCACCCTGTGAGCAGGAGCTCAAAGCAGCTCTGCAGAGATGAGGGAAGAGCACTCTGAAGGAAGCAGAGCCATCACTGCCTTTATTCACTCACACTGACAGAAAGGATCCCCTGGGACAAGCGGCACTGTCTTCTGCTATTGTATACCAGATTATATAGTCCCTTTCACAGAGGGATCAAGATCTATTGTGGAGCAATTGGTTTGCTTTGTCCTCGCTGTTGACAGCCCTGCTGCTCTCCCCGAGTTATAAACCCTCTCATTTCCACTCGGAAGTTCATGGGTAGCCGGTGGATATTCACTTGCTTTTAAGTAAAGCTCAGCTTTTCAGCATTCAAACCACCATCTCCTACACCGTTCACCTTCCCTCCTTGCCTTAAATTTATTTTTTTTTCAAATATCCAGTGTCATCTTTCATTTTAGTGGTCTAAATAAGCACAGATCTTCCACTGACTTCTCATATAACAGCCTTAGTCCCCAGCAGTCTCAGTAAGTTGCTGCCTGCTTTAGATTCAATTATGTAACTAAGACTGAAAATACATATTTAGGAGGCACAAAACAGTGCCTGATGATTATGTGCAAGCAACACTTCATCAATATTAAATTTCAAATGGAATTGTGCGTTATTTGTTTTGGGCTATTTCTTAGAGATCACAGATGAACTTTAGCAGCTGGGCAGCATAATTTGTACAGCATGAACAGGACTGAGTCATTTTGAGCAGCAGAGCAGAGAGATGTCAAATTATTCAACCAGAGCAAAAAGTGCTCCATCATTAATAAGTTCACCCCGTGGCAAGAGAAGCTGAGATTTCCTCACATTAAAAGCAGACCACGTAACACTTCCTATCTCTTGAAGCTTATGAGGACAAGTCTCCCCATAATTATGGCTTATCTCAAACTAAATCAAATCAGAACATTCCTGACAGGTTCTGCTATTAAGAAGAAACTCCTAAACGACCATAAAAATCAACATTAGGTATCCTAAATCTCTTAACAAATAAGATATGAAAGTCATTAAGGAGAAGAGTGCCAACACTCATCCAAAGCTGTAGCACATAGTTGAGAACCCTTTCAGGAAAAGGGGAGGAAATCCTCACAGCAATGAAAGCTGTTTAAGACCAGGTTACCTCCTCTTGGATCTCTTTTACATAAAAACTCAGACACAATTATAAATACATAGCAGCTTTCCTCCTCCATCCCAAATGCTCAGTGGACACCTTATGTCTTTCACCTCATTAGCTTGATTTGTTAGTTCAGTCCAGCAACTCACAGGCAGTGAGATGTGAAGGTGCATCAATAAAGAAGTGAACATTTCATATTCTGCAGCATCTGCCTCAGGTTCTGATGAATTCTAATGTGAAACAACCCCAGGAACGGGGGTGCAGGTCCAGTACCTGTGGGTAACAGCTCAGGCTCCCCAGATGGTACAGAACCAAGTGAGCACTTCCTAACTCCCTTTCTATTCATAATCCAGAAACTCATTTGCTTATCTAGAGAGAACAGAAAACAACATTGCAATGAACATTTCTTTTCCCCTGAAGCTTGAAAATCCGCCGGTAAAAACAAATTTGATTTCAAACTCCTGCAATGAAGGAATTTCAGATTTTACAGTTTTCCTTATTCCTGCTCAGGAGGTAAGCTTTCTCCAGGATTTATTTTGATCCAGTAGGGAGTCAGTTTATTCTTAGAAGAGACAGGTAGGTTATAGTTTTCCTGTATGTGCAAATGCATGGGACAGAGATGTACTTACTAAGTGATTTACTACTGCTCTGTCTCTTGGTTGATTCTCCTGAAGCACACTGCCTCCTGTATGCTGTTCAGGACTCTGGGACTCACATTTCCCACTTCCCATCTTCTCTAAGACAATGTTTCTGTCCAGAAAAAGAAAAAAATATCCCCCCACTTTCTATCTATGCCCCACCATCACAAATACAGGAGTGCTCAATAATAAAGTGTTAGAAACAGCAAAAATAGCTGTTAAACACATACATCCTTTCTCCAATGTGTCTCTGAAAATATAAAAATTAAACTTTGTCTCAGTGTTAAAGCTCTGTCAATTATGCAGGCCAACCAAAGGTGGACAAGCATCCCACTGAGCCCTCGGACTTTAATTCTCTTCATGCTTCAGTCCAAGCCACTATTACGATTACTAGGGCCAGTAGCCTCCCAGTGTTCAAACAAAAAACCAACAGCATAAACAACTCCCCCCACTGCTCAAAATGCTGTCTGCATGTCCCCACAGCTTGATACTCTGGAACAAACCCTGCAAGCCACTGTTTATGTCAAGTTTGCCAGCAAGGCTGCTGTTAAAAGTCAAAAAAGTAACACAGCTGCAAGACTGATCTGTGAAGATGTGTATTCTCCACACCTCAAGAGTGGCATTATGATGATTCTCACAGTTCAAGAACAATTTAATCAGTGTAGGAGTTTCTATAAGCAGCATGTTATTTAAATGCAGAATGCTGAGAGTGCTTTATGGTCCAATCATCCCTAAATGGACCAATTTACTTTAAACACAGAACTGTACCACTGGACATTAATAACATTAAGTAGTGGGAAGCTGCTGCAAAGAGCTATTGCCTACAGAGAAAAATCAGAGGCAAAACACAGCCAGTGTCTTTGACGTACACATGATGTAAATCCTGACCAGACGTGGAGCCGTTCCCTGCAGGACCTGCATCAGAGACTTGGACAACATGCAACTGCACTTTTCTGGACAACTAATGAGATCACAGCATCTACAGCTACCTCAGCTACACACCAGGAATACTTTATTCAATTACAATATTAATGCCATTGCATAAACCTTCTGCCGCCCATACTCACTGTGCTGCTCACGTTACAGCTTTTACAGTCATTGCTTTACATGAAAAATCTCAGTTTAATTTGTGGGGAAAAACTGTTTCCTGAGTCTTGGCAGAAACGTTTCTCTGGCTTAGGTTTAAGTGTCACCCACTGGCTGCCTCACAAAGCCACCAAGACTAACAAGCTTACTCTGAATCATTTTTCTAATAGCAAATTGCTAACTTTGCATCTTAGCTCATTTAATTTGCTAATGAAACCCGATTTCCCCTCAAAAGGGGAAATACTTTCTTAAAAGGACACAACCAGGCTTAGCAGTGTGGGCATGGTAAAAACAGAACAAAACCCAAACCTGCCAAACTGTGTTACAAGAATGAAGCCTAGAAATTTTTAAACATTCACAAACTATTATCTGCACATTATATTATCAAGGTAAAGGCAACAGTGCTATGAAAGCTTCTGGTCCACCTCTGCACCAGATGCTGCACTGAACGTGGGCCACGTTAACAGAACCCCCACACTCACAATCCTTCTACCATCTCCAGATCCTTCATTTATCTTCCCCCCAAAACCAGACAGCCCAACTCACACCACTGTTGGCAGCTCTACATTCTCCAATGTCGTTTTATTTGATGCTTAAACAAGCAAGAGGCACTTTAATACAGCAAATAGGACAGACTATAGTACTAGATCCTACTTTGCTTGGATCTGATCATATTGCAGTGTCCAAGGAAGGCAACATGTTTATCTGCTTTATTATAAAATCACGTTCTACTCTTTAAATTGAAAAGACAAACTCATGCAAACTTTCCTCTACCTAAAGACCTACAGGATATAAAGCAGAAAAAGCATTAAGAGCACAAAATGCTGCACTGTTTACTAGTATTATATATTCTCTCACAGAAAAATTTTAAAAAGATGATTCCAGACATATTAACAGTTACTCCAGCTCTCCAGCACGATGGAAATCCTGTTATTACAAATCATTGCTCGTTCTACAGCTCTTCAGCTACGTTGAAAGTTTTCCTGGAATAGTTTAACTGCAATCCATAAGTAATCTGCTCGCCATCGATTTGGAACTAAAATGTGTCGCGGCACAATTTAGTATCTGCGGTTTCAGGCAATCACTTGAGTGCTTTCAAAGCGAGTAACAGAATGTCACTGTGACATTTTTAATGCTGCCTGAGTATTTATATTGAGTGCCCAGAATAAAGCCAAGCAAATGAAAAGAATTTAGGCAAACACAATCATGGCTCAATTGACTGCAAACCAAAACTTCCCCTACCACATAAAGTACAGGAGTTTAGGAATGCTTTTCCTCTGAGCCTTAGAAGTCACAAATCGATTTATGCAAGAATCACTTTGAAGTCTACTAGTTTGCACTTTCAAGGCTATTGGGAGGTGTTTGCTAGAGATTTCTAAAACAATCCTATCTGTAAACCACTGAAATACGATGCTCTAAACACTTTTTACGGTAACCAAACAAAAAACTAGTCAAGATACAGATTTATGTTTTTTTAATTAGAAGGAAGGGCTAGAACACAAGCTCAGAAACCTGCAGTTAAACAGCCCAAGACACCTAGGGAAGCTAAATTCTCCTACTAATGCCATCAATCAGAAGTTTTTTATTGACTTAAAATAGGCTCCATTGTGAGTCATAACACAAGCTGCCAAAAAAAATACAGATGTCTTTAAAAATATGCATCAATAAAGCTTCTTCAAACTCAGGGGTTTCCAAACAGGGTTATTACATTTATGTTTAAGATTACAAAGAGAACTTGCTCCAGAGGGTTCTGCAGCAGGTTGATGAGCTTTACAGCTAAATCCATTTAACTGAATGTTATGAGTATGGAAATGGAAAGCTGAAAAATGGAGCTATAGGCAATTCTCACAAAGGGCAAGCTGCTCAGAGACACTGCCTAGCAGCACATCCCAGAAACAAAGTGAGCTGCTCTGTGCAGCAGCCAGCATTTCAGAGTTATACTACCCAGGAAGGAGGAGAATGAGGTGTTAAGGATCATTTTCATTAACATTAGATTTCCTGGAATCAAGCTACAAGTTATTAAGATGCAGCAGAACCTGGAGCAGAGAGTGCTGAGGGCAGCTGGGGTTTATCAGACATTGCTCTGAGAAGCCCATGGACGTGGAAGTGGTCCCTGTGTCAGCCACCACCTGCACCCAGGACCTGCAAACGCCTCCTCCAGCTGCCCCAGCACCTATGCCACACACCCAGCCCTGAACATGTCACACAGCAGCAGCTGAAGAACAGAGCGTTTTTAAGAAGCCTGAAGTCCAAGGAGGGTTTAAAATAAAAACTCGAGTTTCGGAGATCTTGAGGTGTGGAGCTTGTTGTGGAGCTCCCTCTTGAGGTTAGAGACGATCCTGAAGTAAAGGAATTGCTACATCCTCATAACTGATTCTGCTCAGAATGAGAGCATGTCCTTGCAAGAGATACTATCAAAGGCATCTCCTCAAACCTCTGTACTCCACAGACAGCGTTAGGTGCTTTTGAGTTACAAGCGCTGCAGTCTTAGGAAGACAGTGAGGAGATAAATACGTGTCAAACACAGGGAGATAAACTCAGAGACACTTTATTTATACAGTGTTGGCAGCCAGTGCAGGAGCACCAGACAGCAAAACCTCCGAGACCGTGAGCCATGAAACGGAACAATACCCACTGATGATGAGAAAAATAACAGTGCTGGCTGTTTGTAAAGAAACTGCAGCTTCACCAGGTTTATTTAATACTGTTCAAATGTCCCTTTCTTGGGATGACAGTTTAGCTACTCTAAGCATCCATCCATCCATCTCCCTGCTAGACTGACCTTGTTCCACAGCACCTGAGAGCATCAGCCTGTTGCCTTTGTTGCCACAAGCTGCCACATGGGCTGACACCTCTGGGGTTTAATGTGATGAATCAGTGTTTGCTCGAGCCTGGAAAACTCTTTAAAGGGATTCTGCTGAAATTTCACTCTTGAACCCAGTATCTTTCCACAAGCTTCAGAGGGTCCCCCCAGGGAAGAAGCTTTCAACACAGAAATTCCTGAGGAAAGGATTTCCCCGAACTCCTGTTTTGAGAATTTTTTCCTCTATCACTAGAGCTAAAGGTTCAAAATCAGATTGCCAAGGAAGTCTTTGGGAGCAGTGCAAGAGATAAAAAATCAAGCCTTGCCTGTGATGGTCATATTTTAGTACTGCTGAGCCCCCACTCAGCATTTTCCTCAGTCCTTGAGCAAACAAACATTCCTGCTGGCCAGCTGAGTCATCCCTGACTACCTCTGCCTCAGGACTGTGAGGCTAATGAACCTGTGGGAATGGATTTCTATGAGAATCCATAATTCAGAAAAGATTCCTTTTCTTCTAGTCATACTTTTCCAGGAAGGCTCTCCCTGCCATTTTTCTTTAATCAAAGAAACATTTTCAACTCTTTTCCAGCTCAAGCTGTAAGGTCTTCCATAGACTATCAGTCACATAATTTTAAATCTTACATCCTAAGACAAGGTTTGTAGCTTTGTTAAGCTTTCCTATTTTAGGGCAGAACTTGAAATGTCTCAAACAGCAACACACAGCTCATTCAGTTGTCCTCAGTGATCAGAGTAACACTAAAGAAACACACCACCCTAGAGAGGTGTCAGCTCCTCCCACTGCATGTCCTGCTGTGCTGGAAACCTGAAAGATATTTGTCATTTCATAAATCTTCGTTGGATGTATCAGTCCTGACACAGACTTGCTGCTTTCAGATGCCAGGTTACAGCCAGATCATCTTCTAAAGCAGCACAAGTTTTTTGATTAACCCTCTGCTAGAGTCTCCCTTTTCTATATTCTGTGAGAAATACAAAACAAGCAAGAAAGAACTGACCAAAAAAAATTACCACCTAGAATCAGATCTTATTCAGGCAGCACAGAAACTTCTGGAAATTGTGCACAGCTCATCAGCTACAGCAAGTGCAAGACTAAAAAGAATGAAACTTGGATCCTGAAAGGCTTCTCTACTGCCAGAGGGCATTGACCTAAAAGTTTTACCTTCCTACAACCAAAAGACACAAGCTACCAAAAACATCAAAGCAGGGTGGCAATATATATAACAGCCCACGTGAAGTCTTAAGGAATACTCTAGAAGTCAGAGATGTTCTCTTACTTTTCATGGTGCCCTCCTCCTCTTCCTCTTCTGTGTTTATGACCATCGTACCCAGCTGGGACTCCAAGGTGCCATCGTGTTCTATCATGGTGTTGGCTCCGTCACTCAGGGTGTTCACAGCTCTTATGGTTCCAGTTTCATCTCCACTTGCCCTCACCATGGTGCCTGAATCGGTTTCATCTTCCTCCTGCACAAAGATGCCATAAATACATATTTTACTGATGGTGGTGAAGTCCCACGAGGAATGTCTGTCTCCAAGGACACTGGCAAGGCTCACTAATTCAGAGGTTTTTACACACACACACACACACACAGAAGCCACATTTGTTTTATGCACTTAGTTCTCTCCCTGTCATCTCCAAACAGGTAATGAAAAGTCTTCATACTTTTCTGCCAGCATGATAAATAAGAAAACAGATAAAATAACAGTGCAAGTTATATCTCATTTTCTCATTTCTGACCTGGTGATGTGTCTGTAAGAGTAGATTACAACACTTGTTCAGTCATTAGTGTTCCTATTCATGCTGCCAGTTCTAAGAGCTGACCTCAAACCACTATCTCAAGTGCTACAGTTCACTGAGGAGTCATTATTTAATGACAGCAACAGGTCTAAGTCTGCAGTGTTTGTGGCACATGGAAAGAAAACCCTCATCCCACTTTTTTTTCCCCTATCTCTAGCATTTAGGTAGTTTTACTTGCTGTAAATTTCAGAAGCACTGAAGAAAAATGAGCTGCATTTGCAAATCTTTGAAAAGGATTCAAATAAATTACCAAAGTTTAGTAATTTTTTTCGCTGAAAATTATTTTTTATCTTTCCATTTGTTAACAGGCACTAATACTAAAGAAGTTGGAATTACTGCTGTCAAGGCTTAAGAGACTGACTTTGTAGGAAAACACAAGCTCTTCAAATAAATTCTGGTGGAACAACTTCCTGGTAGAGATTTACCTTAGCCAGAGGTAGCCAGAGGTGGTGTGTGCTTCACTAAGTATATATTGTGTGTAGGATTTAACAAAGAATAAGGTAAGAATTTCCACAATCCATTTAGTTTCTTGGAAATGTGGACCAGCTATCCAACTGCAGCAACACAAGTAACTTTCTAGGTTTACAGTAGAGTTTTCAGGCATCTCACCTTAGATGAGATGCTCAATTTAGTGTTTTTCTAAGGATGAAGTTCACATTCTTGATGTGTGACCATGGCCTTACTGATGTGTATCAGCATAAGAGGGAAAACACGGGCATTGCACATCAAGCTGCAATACTCCACCTCACTGTCCTGGAAAGGAAGAAGCAAACCCCTCCACGTTCTGGTGTTCCCAGCATTTTATCTGCTGTGTCAACAATGTCTACAAAATTTACTTCCCAACCTCAAAAACCAGTAGCAAGAGAGGAGAAAACTACACAAGGTGCTAATGGGGGAAAAGCAGTTTTATGTGGAGATGAGTGGGTGAGAGGAAGCAATAAATTTGTTCGCTACACCTCATTTAACAAAGGACCACAGCAGATGTTTCCACAGAGCTTGGGAAGTGCTTGGGAATGTTCTTCTGCTCGCAGACATGGAGCAGACAAGCTTTGGGAAAACACACAGACCGACAGAGACGACTCAACTCTGCTACACAGACACCATCTCTCAGCACTGTGACCCCAGATCAGTCAGAAATGCAGAAGAGAGAGTGGGGACAATACTCAGGGCAGGGACAAGACTTGTAGAGTCGACATCATGGCAACATGACCCATAAAGTTACATCCCACACTGAATAAATATGCAGCCCTAGACTGGAAAACCAGATGAAGAATGTGTTCAGCACAGACACTGTGGACCATGCTGTTCAAGTCTAACCCCTGAACAGGGCTGGCATACAATGCCTGGTGTTGCCCATTTCATTTACTCAGGCTGAAGCAGGCAGAGGCTCAAAAAACAGCTTTCAACATGCTTTCCAAATTCACATGCTGCAACCACTGAAACAAGGAGCTGATCTGCAATTCACAGCAATCCCCTGAACACTTCCCATGCCCTCACCTCAGGCTTCGGTCGGTTGCTCTTGTGTAGAAGAAAGTTTCTATAAGGGAGGTTCTAAAGCACAACAATAGTAAAACAACACAACATACTTATATCATAGTGCATCACAGATGATATCATCATTTTATACTAGCAGAGCAGTCTAAGACCTGAATCCACAATGAAAAATTCTCACTACTGCATAAATAATATAATCCAACTGGGAAAATGTATCAAGTCTTCTGCATACAGTTCTTTGTAGCCCTACTCAATCACAGGTCTATAAGGTGGACAGTAAGCCACACATGCTGCCTATCCCACCCAAATATAGATTGAGCAGGGACCAAGCATCAGGTTAAACAGTCACAAAGCAGAAACTCCAGAACTAAGTCAAATCCACTGGCAATTGGACAAAATATTGCAAAACCAAAAAACCAGAGCAGCTAAGCCTTATGAAAGTAGCAAGAGTTTGGACTTTGTACACTGTTACTATTAAATACTCACTGAATTTTCTTCATCCTCTTGATCCAGCTCACGCTGCTGAGCCTCCTGACGTTTCAGCTTGATGTCCATCGCTTCGTTAATCAGGTACCGCAGAATTGAGACTCCTTTGGCACTTTTAACAAATGGATGCTGAGAAGTATTTTAAAAACAAATAAGCACTGCATCCAAACCAAGGCGTAACAGTGAAAGGCTATTACTGTGGCCTGCTTCAAATTAAATTAAGGTTTAACTCAAAACACGACTGAAATGACAATCCAGTACTTCTGTTTGGCACAGGAAGGAGACATCCCACCCTCCAAACGAGATCATGCTGCAAGGGCACTGCTGCTGTGAGACCTTGGGCTCATTCCCCCCTCCACAACTCTGCTCACTTCTTTCCTTAGCAGCTTAGCTGTCAAGAACCAGTTACACAGACCATTTCCATGCCTAGACCATTCTGAGCAACCACTTTCATTTAGCCTCCCCTGTTTAGTGTTTTAAGAGGCAGTTTCTTGGCAGTGCTGGTGAGAATTTGAAAGTAAAACAAAACCAACATCAAACTCCAAAAGCCAAAACAACAAAAACAACCCAGAGAAGACAAAGGAAGTTGAAGTTAGACTGGTTCTCAGAGAAGAAGTGAAAAGCTGAAGTTGAGTGTGAGATTTTTAAAATTGAGATATTAAAATGTAAAATCCGTAGTGAACAGGAGCAGCAAGAAAGGAAACCAAACATCCCAACAGCCACACAGCACTGCCTACCCTAGGCAAGGCTTCTCTAGAGCTTATTATGTTCTTGTAAGAAAAGGCAGACCTGCAGTAGTTGTGTTGCAGTGGCACGTTGCTCCGGGCTCTTCACAAGACACTGTTTCACAAAGTCAGTAAAATTGTCTGACCAGAGCTCTGGTTTCCTGAACGTTGGAGGTGGGTTGGTAGGAATCATGAAAATTGCCTGAAAGCAGAGGAATATTCCAGATTTCCAAACAAAGCTTAAAACATTCCAACAGCACAATATAAATACACCCAAACATACACTGGCACTAAAGGGCATTGTCAAGTTTGCTGCTTCTGAAGAGTGTGTGCCAATATACACATAAATCTGCTCAGAGGGATCAAGTAGCAAGAAAACAGACTTTTCTCACTAGGTGCTTACATCTGGCTGAGCCATTATGTGCCCCAAAAGGTGTGAATATGCTAACTTCAAATCTTCAAAAATTGTGCTTGCATTAAAAAAAAAAATCCACTTTGGATAATGCAGCTGAAAATACGTTTCTTCACACCCAACACCGAGCTTCAGCTCTGTCTTAACAGAAGAGGATTGTGATTTTTTTTTCTTGCCATGCAGATTCTTCTTGACAAAGACCTGTTTTTCATTTAATCAACACTACAAAAAACTGGCAGAAAACAAACAACTTGCACTAAATTAAAAGCAAATGGCATGCTGGTACGTTACTCAGCCAGCTGCAACAGCAAACCCTTCCCATATAGCAAAACATTTTAAGAGGCCACAGTCCTTACCCTCATGGGATGAATATCTGCATATGGTGGCTTGCCTTCAGCCATTTCTATTGCAGTGATTCCCAGAGACCAGATGTCTGCCACACAATTATACCCAATTTCCTGAATCACTTCTGGAGCCATCCAAAATGGGGTCCCTATAACTGTGTTCCGCTTTGCCATGGTGTCCTGAGAAGAAGAGAAGGATAAAGAGCCAGACAGTGGCAACTGTATTAGCCACAAACACTCATTAGTGAATTATCACCCTAATTATCTTGCATGCAGGCACATTATTAGGCTCAGCAGGACTGGGATATGGAGGGCTGCAAAGAGGAATTGAAATGTCCTCACAGAAGTTAAAAATATCCCGAAGGAAACAGCAAATGCTATTGCAAGCCATTACTTAGGTATAACAGCTTCCACAGAGGAAGCTCTGCTCTAGTCTGTCACTAGTTTACAATCTCATTATGCTGATGTGAAGTGCTAAACAATAGCTACAAACAGTTTCTCAGTCTCCACAAGCCCATCACACTCACACACAGATTAAAAACACAAACTGAAATGCACACAAACGTCTTGGTTTTACTCACTGTAAGTTGTCCTGCCACTCCAAAGTCTGCAAGTTTAGCATGTCCCTCTGTGTTTAGCAATATATTTCCAGCTTTGATGTCCCTGTGTATTTTCCTCATAAAATGCAGGTACTCAAGTCCTTTCAGTGTCGACTGCACTATTGTAGCAATTTCCTCCTCTGTGAGCTAAAGAAGAGAAGAGTTACTGCCAACCTGGCAGTGCTGAGACACAGCACTGTTGTGGTTTGGTCTGTATGTTACTGAGATTCACTAATTGCCACTTAATTGCCTGCACTAAAGGATGCCACACTAATGGGGAATTAGTTTGTGACTTAGAGCATTGTGTAGCAAATTAGATTATAATCAGCATACACATACAACGTACCACATTCCACATACCATAACCCTTTCCCAACTTGTAATTCCTATCCTGCAATAACCAAAGTAGGGCGAAGTGGAGTCTTACTTGGAACCAGTCTGGCTTTTCAGGAAAGCCAACACACCCAAATCTGCTCCTCTGATTAAATTATCCAGATAACCAAAACTCAGTCAATGGAATCACCCTTTCCAATTTCAGAGGAACAAAGGACCTGCACCTCAAGTTATGGCAAATGGTTGTCAGGCATTGAACACTGTAAGAATTTCCTTGAGCTGCTGGACACCCATACTTCCCATCCATACATTCATTGGAGAGAGGACGTACAGTTTTGTTCCGTAACCGAATAATGTCAGACACAGATCCAGCGCCGCAGTATTCCATCACTATCCACAGGTCCGTGTTCTTAAAATAGCTGCCATAATATTTCACCACATGAGGACTACGAAACGTGAAAGAAAGAAGAAAACAAAGGGTCAAATACCAGTAATCAGCATCACTGAATAAGCACAATACACTGCAGAAGCCCCTAAGGATGTTTTAGAAACTCAGCGCTGAAATGCCACTGAAACCCTGATCAAAAGTGTTCCAAACCACCCTGAACCCACACAGGGCTACCACAGTCCTGCCAAGCCTGTTCCCACTGCTCATATGACCTGCCAGTAAGTCACTTCAGGGAGCTAAACTGTCAGACAACAAATCCTGCGGAAATGAGGAGTGATTAGCCTTCAGTCTGGTTTAACCCCCTGGCCAGGGTTACAACAGGGTCAGTGCTGGGGCAAGCAGGAGGGCAGGACAAGGGAATGGGAAACAAGCCACAGCAGTCCCTGGTAAAGCTGCTGCAGAGCATTTGCCACCAAATGGAAACATTAAATAAAGTCCACAATTTGTTGGAGAACAGCTATCATGTTCATTAAAAGGAACATTCCCCCATTGCTACCTGCACCTATTTGTTTCTACAGTTTAGCCCAGGATATATTTTAGGATCCCAGTACAACTGCCTCTCTGTGAGCTATTTGGCTGCACAAAAAAACAAACAACCTAGTAAAGTACATTGGTCTGAAAAACCATCTGTTCTCTGGAAAAGGTAAAGCTGAAAATAACAGAAAGAATGTCCCTGATTTTATGGGAATGGAGCTAAGGAACAAAGGTGTGTTTAATCTATTCTCTGCTGAACGTTTTCTAATGAAAAACCAAAAACTAGCAGGTCAGTCACACTGCAGTGTCCCATTATGCTTGCACAGAAAATGTGATGCTCCAGTGATTCACTCCCTCTGCTGTTCACAACTGTAAGGTCTCATTTTAGGCCTTAAGATATTAATATCTAATTTAAGAGACACCTAGTAATGCTTTCTAAGTTACACAGTAAAATTTTTCACAAGAAATTTCTATTCAAGTTACATTTTGCTGTTTGCCCCCAGTCACCTGCATTTAAACACAGGGAGAGTGGAGTGCAGTCAGAGTAAGTGACTGGGACCACAGTTTTATACTGCTCATGTAATTTATTTTAAATGGCTTTCCATGCCTCAAGTCCTTCAAAGTAGTGTTTCTTAAGGGTAGATTCATAACACCAGAAGAAATGAGTGTATTTTAAACCTTCAGCCTTGGGCACATTTTGAGAGGGTCTTCCCTGTCCACAAGCTCTTCCTTAGCTAAGTCACTGCAGCATCTTTTCCCATAAAAACATGCAAAGACAGCCCAGAGAGCCAACCATCAGCCCATCAGCAGAGCTGCCAGCAAGTTATTCTGGGGATGCTCAGATCAGCTGGTCCTGCACTGGAGCCTGCACAGGCAGAAAACAGCTGGGAAGGACAGTCCTGCCACCCGAGCAGGTGACGGCACGAAGGTCGCGCACATGCAAGAGCAGTCATGCGTTAGTGGCTCTCATCCACGTGCCCCTTAAAAACAAAACCAAAAAAAACCCCTTCTTCTAAGAGTTTTCTACATCTTGTTTAGAAGCCATTTCCCCCTGTGGATGCAGGAGCTGCTGTTTAGCACACAATCAAGTTACCACTGCTCGACAAGCGACGGCGCACGGGCAGAACCGCAGCAACCGCTCACACGCTCGGCTCCGGGCTGGCAGCAAGTGCAGGGTTATTCCACTTAGTGCTCTCTTGTTGCAAGCTGAATTTTTGTTGTCTTACCTTTGCACTACCCATATGGTCAGTTAACATGATTCAGCTGACATGAGGTAACTTGATTGTTCAAGTCTGGCCTTTTAAAAAACATTTAAGGCAACATCACAGCTTTTATTTGATGAAGTGCCAGGTCACAGCGACACTCTTCCTTGCATCCCCATGATGGGTTTTGCAGCACACACTTACCTGTCACATTGCTGCATTATGGATATTTCCTTTATAATCTCTTGCAGGTCAGATTCCACAGGAACTTGTTTAATTGCAACAACTTGACCTGTTTCTTTATGAATGGCTTTGAACACACTGCCATAGGACCTAGGAAACAAAATACAAAACAAACACTGAAATGCACTAACATTTTAAAAATGCCAATACTATGGCTTTGCTTTTTGCAAGTGTAACCATCAGGGAAAACACATCCTTCTGTTAAAAATATTTTGTATTTTAATGTAAATAATCACTCAGCTAGGTTCTAAACACTGTAAAACAAATAAGTCACAGCACACTGAGATGGTGAGAAAAGAGCCAACCATCATGGCATTGACCATAGCTTTGGAATGGCCTTTTGCACAAATCAAACAAATAAAATTCTCTCTTTCCAGCATACAGTACAATCTGAGCACCAGTAAGAACTACAGCCCTGGTCAGATATTATCATTCTTATTTGCAGCTTCATTCATACAGGAGCCAGGCAGATTTATAACTCAGTTTTTCCAAATGAACTGCTTAAGGCAGCAAACACGTCACTCACTCACTGTTCCCATGCTGCTCTGCCTCACCAAGTGGCACAATGCTACTGAAGTTCACTTCCACCAGGCAGATCTTCCACAAGAGGTACCCAGGATCAACTACAAAAACCTCTTGAGTTCCCACAGGGTTCAATCAACTCCAGGCTGGCATTTTTCAACAATGCTTCAACTCCCTACTGCTGAGCCATAAGCTACTGTTTGGATTAAGATATCACACTCTTGGGAAACAAATTCTGTATTCTGTTACTAACCAAACACTGTCACTGTGTTAGTACCTACCTTTGCAGAAATAGGCTCACAACAAAAATGAAACAGCAGAGATCATTGAACACACCCCCATTACACAGATTTGTCCTCAGAGACATGTACATGGGGCCCATTGAACAGAACACGTACCCTTCTCCAAGCTTCTCTAGTACATCAAACACTTCTTCAGGTTGTTTGGTTAAACTGTCTTCATCTAACTTCTTCAGCTGCCTGTACGGGCAAGAAGAGAGAAATTGTGGCATTTAATTTTATGGCAGTTTGGGCTTTGCTGAAACAGAAGAATAAACAGCACAACTTAAACGTACAAAAGACTTGGTATGAAGTAAATTGATTATCAAGTAAGTTTATTTCACCTGACAAGAAGAGTGAATATTATTAGCATCCAATAGCAAAAATGGACTGGGAATTACAAAGAATAGAATGTTCTACAGCTTGTCTTGATAGAAATGCATTCCAGGATCTCTATGCTGGTGGTCACATCCCAGCACAATAGAGTTTAACAGCTACTGAACATATCTGCTAAACTTCAATACCTGGAATGAAAGGATACCTACCAAGGCCAAGCAAAAGGGAACATCATCTTCCCTGATGCTCAACAGTATGAGTGGAATACATTTGTTGGGAGGCAGGAGGCAATGCTGATCTCACCTGTACATTTTTAACATCAAAAGTTCAGATCTTAACTTTGCGGGCCTGGATACATACTAGGAAAATTCTATCAGGAAAAAAGAAAAAGGAAACTGTATCTGACTATTGCAGTATCTTAATGCCATGCCTCTTAAATGTATTGCTAATATGAGTCAGTTGAAATACTTTATGGGGAAAAAAACTCATGCCATGTGATGTGATCCTGCACTTGGCCTCCCTCTCCCCCAGTACAGCTTTTAGGGAGATTCCATACACAAAGCAACAAGATCAATCATATTTGTTTCTGTCCACATGGAGAGCTGTTCACCAAACCTTCTGAAACAGCTAAGGACTACGTAACAAAAAGTTCTGAAAACTAAGTATTTTATTGTCTATGATACAGTATTCAACTACCCACAAACAAGCTCTTTCATTTTCACACCAACTAAAAAAAATTAAAATATCCGAAACAACAATAAAACACCCGACAAAAACCCCTCCAATCTCCCCAGATCAGTTCATATGAGTTTTTGAAACACAGAAACTTATGAGTCTCAGAGCTTTAAGCACTGCCTGGTCTCACAGTGATCAGTGTTTAAAGTGAAATATGCATGAACGCCTGCAACTGTAAATTACTCCTGAAAGCCCGAACTGCTACTGTTAAATATCAAGGCATACTAATTTTTAAACTAAATATATAACTTTTTTCCCCAATTTCTTCAGAAGCAGAGTGAGAAACCACTCATTGATCCCTGGCTATCACATTTACGTATAAAAAAAGCCACACCGGAGGAGCAGCTCGAGCATGGAGCACATACAATGGCTTCCTGAAGCAAAGGAAACATTATATAGAAGCAGACTCAGGAAGTGGTGAAATACTGAAAGTAGTCACTAGCTTCCCTGCACAGATAAGCATTAAACAGAATGTTACTTGCCCTTGTGAAAACAGGGAGGGAAGAAGGTGTGGGAAGGGGGGGTGTGGGAAATTAATATATGCATCAGCGACCACATAAGCCACCATTTCCAAAGAGCCCAAAAAGTGGTGATGGGAGAGGCAGACCCCTCTTGCTGAAGTTGAGGCCTAAATTCTATTAGCATAAAAGGGGAAAAAAAGGCTTTGAACATACCCAGACACAATAACCAGACAACCACCGTGCCTGCAGCAAACAACCTGATTTCTGCTGTAGACCAGGAGCCGAAATACTTTGGGCTGTCTGGTTCACGCAGAGCACTCGCTGCTGTCAGGCACGCGCTGCCTTCCTCCTGGATGTTTATACAACGCGGATATAACAGCAACACAAACCCAACCTCACCTTTGTTGTTATTCAGATCTAATCTGAATCACCTGCCAGCTAAGCACCGGCATATGCAATTACAGAATAAAACCCAGCTTTTGTTTTTAACAGAAGACACATCGCTGTCCGTTTAACGAACCAAGCCAATCTCACTGAGGAGCAGCGCCCGCAGCTTCCTTTGTTCGCTGCTGATTCCCTGGGCCCCAGCTGCAAGCCGCTGATATGATTCTGACACGGACACTTCATTCAAGCTGCCGCCGATCTCCCGCTCTCCCTCCGCAGCCCGGCCCGGCCTGGCGCTCCGAGATAGGCGGCTCATGGAGCTCAGCCCAAACCCCGGGATGCTCCGGGCCCGGCGGGACGGCGGAGGTGCCAGGGCAGGGCACCGAGCCTGGGCACGGCCCCGGCGGCAGCAGACCCGCACGGAACTCACCCGGACAGAGACGAGAGGGAAAAACAAGCGGCCGGGGCTCTGTCGCTCGGCCGGCACAGGTGGGCACACCTCGGTACAGCCGCGGTACCGCTGCGAGCGCCCGCAGCCGGCGCCTTCTCCCCGGCCCTGCAGCTTGAGCCATTTCCCCACTACCTGCGCCCGGTGCTGTCCCAGCGCTTGCCGGCGCCGCTCGGGGCGAAGCCACCGACCCCCGCCGCCCCTCCGGCAGGCTCGGAGCGGCCCCGCTCCCCCCGCTCCCAAGGCCGGAGCATCCCCGGCGGGGACGCGCCCCGCGCTTACCGGCGCGGGTTCCGCAGCTGCACCGTCTCCATGTCGGCGAGTCGGCGATCCCGGCGCTCCGTCCCTCAGCGCTCCATGACTCCCCGCCCCGCCGCCGCTTCCGCCCGCCGCCGGATGCCGCGGGGAGCGCCCGCCCCGGCCCGGCGAGGGCGCGGCTTCCCGGGCGCGATGGCCGCGTCCCCCGGTGCGCTGCGCCGGGCCGGCAACGAGGAGTTCCGCCGCGGGCAGTACGGCCCGGCCGCCGCGCTCTACACGCGGGCGCTGGAGCAGCTCGAGGCCTCAGGTACGGGCGCGTCCCGGGGCGGAAGGGGCGGGCGGGCGGGCGGGCGGACCCCGCTGGATCCCGGCTGGATCCCGGCTGGATCCCCGCTGGATCCCGGCTCTCCCGCGCAGGGGATGCCGCCGCCGAGGAGCGCAGCGTGCTGCTCGCCAACCGCGCCGCCTGCCACCTCAAGGACGGCGCCTGCAGCCTCTGCGTGTCCGACTGCTCCAGGTGAGCGGGGCCGGGGTCACCGGCGGGCCGGAGGGCGCTCGGCTGCTCCCCCGGCCCGGCCGAGCGGCCGCCCCGGAGCCGCGCTGGCTCACCCCGCTGTGCCCCCTCTGCCGCAGCGCCCTCGAGCTGGTCCCGTTCGGGATCAAGCCCCTCCTGAGGCGGGCGGCGGCTTACGAGGCTCTGGAGAGGTACGCGCTGGCCTACGTGGACTACAAGACCGCGCTGCAGGTGGACTGCTCCGTGCAGGCGGCGCACGATGGAGTCAACAGGTAACGCCGGCAGGCGAGGGTCCTACTGCCGCCAGCCTTGCTGCATCCCTGCAGCGCTGTCAGGAGCAAGCTGGGCCCCAGCTTGAGTGAAGCAAGGCCTGGCCATACTCCCTCTGTCTGCCTGAGCCCATAAGTCCTTTCAAGATGCTGGCTGATTTCTCTGGGACTGTTTCTGCTTTGCTCAGTGTCTGGTCTAAGGGAAATAATAAAATACAAGCTCTAGTGCCCTATCCTTTAAGCCTCTCAATGCTGACTGCATTTACAGGCTGCTCTAGTCCTGTTCTCTTCCTGGTGCTTTCTGTTTCGGTTCATGGCTTGCCAGACTGAGGAGTGAAATGCATGTCTCTTGCTCACCTGAGCACTGACAGCCCCAGCCCTTGTCCTGTGATATTTTTAGCCCTGCTGACACAAAGAAGATCTTTTCATAAATGTCCTGTCTGTAGAAGGAACCTAGTTGAGATGGATGTAAAAAGATCAGGGGAGAGGTGCTGTCCTTGGTACACAAGCTGGGTTAAAAAGTGACCCTTCTGGCTACTGTGTGGCCCATCCAGGCAACAGCCAGGGTGACTGGGAGCGTCTCTTCCAGGATGACTAAAGCCCTGCTGGAGAAGGATGGCGTGAACTGGCGTCAGAAGCTGCCGCCAATCCCCACAGTGCCTGTTTCTGCCCAGACAAGGTGGAGCATTCCTTCTCCCGGAGCCCCTGGGGCAAACACTCCTCCTGCAACTGCACCACAGGGAAAACCAGGTGGGAGCATGCCCTTGGGCTGGGCACAGAGCCCTGCAGCTCACAAGGGTGATGAACAACACAGCTGCCACACCTGCTCGGTGTGTCTGCAGCTGGGGCTGCAGCCTGGAGAGACCCAGGCCAGGCTCTGCCACAGCCTTTTCGTTGATTCTGGTCCCTTTGATGTCTCGGTGTCTCACCTCTGATATGGGGGTATTTGTTTTCTGGGATGCTGTGATGTTCTTGTTGGTTTTATGGTGTTCTGTATCCTTTCACACTGTTTCCAGACCAAACTGCTGCTGGCATGGAGAGAGCTCAGACTCTGAAGGAAGAAGGAAATGAACTCGTAAAGAAAGGAAACCATAAAAGAGCGGTTGAGAAGTACACTGAGAGTTTAAAGCTCAACCAGGAATGTGCAACTTACACCAACAGGTACTGCTCAGCTCTTTGCCCAAGTACTTCTTGGCCCTTTATAAAGGTCACTGTGGTACTTCTGACAGAGCTGTCTAATGTTTGCACCCAAACTAACAAATAAAACCACCTACACACATCCACCCCAAGTGCAGTCTCTGCTGTAGTGTAACATTCTTTGATCAGGTACTGCAAACCCCTTGGAGACACTTTAGGGCCTACTCCCTTTAATGCTTTGTCTGCCAGGACTGGGGTATTCTGAGTGGTCTGTATTGTCCTACAAACCACAGAGTACTGTACTTAGAGTACTTCTAAGACAGTTGCAGCAAGCAGAACACGTGCTGCACTGGTATAGACAGGAACCTCAAAGTAGAGATTCTTTAGCTTCAGAGCAGGTTGCTCTAAACATCCTCCTTTTTTTTCCCTCTTTAAACCGAAAAACCATTTCCTTTTTTTTCCCTCCTTTTAACTAAAATAAACTTGAGCTCAAGAAGTAAGATGACATAACGTGTGAGAATCAAGGCTGGTTTTGGAGCCCAGCTTTGTGCTCCACTGGAACCTGCTCTGTATGCTGCAGCAGTAGGTGCTGTTTTCAGCCAGAGATCTCTAACCAGGTATCTGTTTTGCAGAGCTCTCTGTTACCTGACCCTGAAGCAATACAGGGAGGCAGCACAGGACTGCACAGAAGCTCTAAAGTTAGATCCTAAGAACGTGAAGGCACTCTACAGGCGTGCTCAAGCACTTAAAGAACTGAAGGTAAGTCAGGAGTTTTTGAAGGGCATTAGCCTAGGACTAGATGCCTGTTTGTGCATAATCAGAGCCATAGGTGTCCTTTAGAACTTGTTTCTGTGCTAGACAACATCTGCCAACAGATAGCTAAGACCTGTATGGACTGAGAGGGCATTTTCTTTCACATCAGTATTTGGATCTCATGAGTTTTTCCACATCAGGTCCCGTTCCTAGAGATGCTGAAAGCAGCTGTGTGTTGTATTGAGCTTTATCTTGTGTCTCGTGAGAAATTCTGGAGGTATACTGGACTATGCAGTGCATTGGTCTTGGACTCAAAACCCACTTGAGCCATGAAATTATCTTCTCAGCCCTCGTTTAAGCATGTTTTAGAACAGCTACATCAATGCCAGGGCTTGAGCAGTTATAGAGAGGGAGTCACAGGCTTACTTGTGTTGCCTTTGCCTCTGTTCCTGAGTAGTAGTTCTGCAGCCTTAAACTGCATTTTTAATGCACTAACCCTTAAAAAATACTCTCTCTCTAGGATTACAAATCAAGTATTGCTGATATCAAGAGCTTGTTGAAAACTGAACCAAAGAACACAGCTGCACTGAGATTACTTCAAGAACTGAACAGAGCCTAGGGTAACCAAGCAACAAGGGAAGCTTTGTTTTCCACTACAGGAGAAAGCTTTTTCCCTTCTGATGTTGTTACAGGGACCAATCTTGATGCAGGATGGGTATTGAAATCTATCTTCCACTGCTGCTGAGATCTAAGAGGTTCTGTACCAGCATAAGGAATGTTAAGACACAATCTGTATCAAACTCTATTAATATGGCTCTAAGATCATGCATAGTTTTAATGCCCCTCCCTGGCTGGGAGGTTCCCTTCCCTGGTTGAAGTCAACTTGCCTGTAACTATTGGCCTCAGGGACTCTTTCCATGCTGGCTGAGCTGCATGTGAAGTGGCTGTTCTTTCTGAAGAGCTACGAACAGAGGGGTTTTTGTCCTTATTCAGGTGACAGTTTTGCTGCATTTGTGCTGCTCTTACTGAAATAAGGTGGCTGCAAGAACTGCTGTAGTTGCCAGAGCACCACATACCCTTCTTGTAACAGGGGCACAGTTACTTGCACAGGGCTGAGCTTGTTCCCTCACCCCCTTGATGCCTGCTGGCCCTCAGCTGGGTTCTGCTGCTTAGTGTGGCTGGGCAGATGTTTACAGTAGCAGCTTTCTTTAGTTATTCTGCACATTTAAGAAAACAGCAGCAAGTTCAGCCTGCCTTGTTACACTGTGCACTATTACAGATTCTGGGTGCTTGGGAATTTTGCAATGGTTTTTTGTCTTTTTTTTTTTTTAAAAAAAAACCACTTTAGCTCCTCTGTGCCTTTTGGAGCAGTTGCTACGGGGTGTTACAGGGAGGAGAATTTTCAGTAACATCCCAGCTGAGGTCTGGCTTACTACTTCAATGCATGTTTATGCTTTTTGTTCTTCTCCTGATCTGGTATTGATGGCACTGATTTAAAATGGTAGGTAAAGAGATAGTTGGAGTTACTCTGTGAACTGTTAAAACCATTAAAGCCATGTTTATTTTCAGTTTAGAGCTGTGTTTTTTATGGGATGGAGGGTATAGGGGAACTGAAACACTTCTTTAACCACTTCACACTGTCCCCCCTTTTTGTCAGAGCACTTCAAGCACTGTACAGGGCCCTGCTCTTTCAGACAGTGGCCTCAGCTCTTAGTGGCCATTAAAGTTAGGGCTCAGAACAAGAAAGCCTACAGCTCCAGGGACACTGGGGCTGGGAAGGGCATGCCAGTGGGAAGCACAGCACTGCTTTAGGGTTTCCAACCAATTTTCACTTGCACACTGCTTCAGCTGGTAAGTCCAGATGCTGGACAATGCTAGACCTGATCCACCTCACAATAAAGGCCAGGAGATAGAAGCCAGCCCTGAAGTCAGGGTTCAAGTATCTTAGTTTCCCACCTTGCTTCTCCCAGCAGTCAGTGTTTGAGGCAAGTACTGCACCAATTGAATTTAGAGAGCAGACAATCCCTCTAATGCCATTAAAGACAAAGACTTCTTTCCTTAGCCTGACATAAAATAGCTTTTTGTAGGTCCCAGGGCTGTACTCCATCAGCTGTAATGGGCCAGGGCTTGAAACAACTCCTCCCTGAGGGGCACAAATGGCTCCATTCACTCCACTCCCGCTTCCAAGTGAGGCAGCTCCATTGATCCCACAGCCAGCATCTGCCCAAGCTCCTGGCAGGTGGGATGGATTTCAGGGTGGGGAAGCAGCACACAGAGAAGCAGAGGAAGGTCACAGAATCCAGGAGCAGGACTGGCTTCACCTAGTCAAGAGCTGTCCTTGTGAGAGCCCTGCTGTTCCCTGATGGCAGATTCCTGCCCTGTTCAACTGCAGCTCCCTGCAGCACCAGCATTCACCCTCCTTCCCCTCACAGCAACATCAGTGCTGTTTGTGCCTCACCTCCAAGGCTTTCCCCAGCAATACCACCAGGCAGGCAAAGGTCAAGCACAGCAACAAGACACCACTGCAAGCTGGGGGGGGTCACTTCTGCTCCTGACTCTCCTGTTCCAGCCATGGTGCTGCTGTTCATGCAGGACACTGCCCTGGTGAGCAAAGGGAGTGCTGTCCACAGGAGCAGCTGGAGAGGGTTTGTCACAGGGACACAGCATCTGCCCCTTTCACAGCAGCTATTTCAGACTGGAGCCTCCAGACTCATATTTGCATTGCTGTTCCTGCCTCAACTCCCTAAAGCCTCAGACTTCCCCAGGAGTCCAGCCAGGGAGCTATTCTGAAAACTTTCCAGTATTACCAGGGATCCAAGCACCAACTTCACCTTTTGCTGATAAAAAATTTCAAGACCCTGGTCCTTGTTCAGGTCCTTTCTTAGCCTATTCCAACATTGGTGTGTTCCTGGCCCCCACTCTGCATTCCCTCTGGCTTTACAGAACATTCACCCAGCCCAGCCATCTGGCATCGTAGGTGTTGTCACAGGCATACCTGCAGCCAACCTAACCAACAGCAGAATGAAGTTTACCTGTACAGGCCTATTCCAGCTCCTTACGTGCATTACACTCATGCAAATAAACATTTTTCCTCTAGAGACAAAGCAGAAAAAACTTCCAGCCAGTTATGCTTCGAGAGAAATAACAACTCAAATGAAGGTCGGGTATATTAAGCTAGTAAAGTCCTTCATAAGCATCTCACTGAGGAGAAGATATCTAAACAGCACACAGTTCAGGCTGAGGAATCCACTAAGAGGACAATAAATATTGAAGGAGGTCAGAGGGAGAATTGGCAAAATGAAGGTGAGAAAAAGGAACGATGAGAAGCCCCAGGGCAGAGTCCCAGCCGAGCAGGAGCAAATGTGTAAACGGTTCTATTAAAATGCTGGAAGGAAAACAAGAGGTAGGAGGGGTGACTCAGCAGGGAGCTGAAGTGAGAGTATGATACAGCACAGAAGGAAGATTGAGACACCACCAGCAGTACACAAGCTGCACAGAAAGAGGGTGGGTGGTGCTGGTGGAGGTGTTCTCCTGCTCCTGCCAGCTCAAGGAAGCAGTCAAATGAGGTCAGTGCATCGCCAGCCTCAAGCACTGAGGAGCTTCTAGGGACTGAAGTGCCTTCCCTAAGTAGGAAGAGCAGAGGATTAAGGCCAGGATGATGACAGCAACACAGGTCCCACCTACTCCTGTGAGCAGGGAGCATCCCAGTGGGACACGATGTGGTTTCAGGCCCTTCAGCAACTCCTTGACACCACCGGTCAGGAACACATTGGAGAAGCAGCTTTTGATTTACAGCTACTGCACAATACCTCAAAAGCTGGATCTTGTGCACCACAGACACACACACAGCCCCCATGTGACCAGCAGAAGACATTCAGGGCCAGTCCTGCAGGAGTACAAGGTCCATTACAAAAGGAGAACCACAGGAAGATGACGCCTTCTAAAAGGAAGTTTAAAACAGCTATCTAGAGAGGATAAAATCCAGGTAGATTGTATGAAATTTGGTTAAATCCATCCTCCTAAGAATCAGAAAGAACCTTCTGTCAGCTCTCAGGACTGCCACCCCACCAGCATCACAAACTTCAAACACTAATTACTAAAGTCCATCCCTCCACCTGCCTGAAACAAAGCACTGGCTGTCTTTCTGCAAAGGGAACTAACCCATGCTTCGAGGGTGGAAGCATCAGTTCTTCATTAGTGTCAACTACATGAACAAGTAAAACTCCATTACCCAATAAATTCACTAAAATGATGATTCACCAGCAGTTATTTCTTGGGCAACTGATCCAGGCTGGGTTCCACACTACATTTCACACAGTGCTTTCAGTGGTGAGAAGAGATTTAATGTGGGGATTTTTACAGGTGCAGGAGAAAGGAATTCTACAAGGTTTACAAACACACACGAACGTTAGGATGGGGCACTGAAGGCAAGGCAGGGTCTCTGTACAGGTGTAATTCCAACAGCATGGTGGGGTTGCTGCTCCTGTTGTTCAAAGGCAACATTCTTAGGGCTCACTCTCAGTCCCGGAGCCTACAAGAAACAGAGAACCCCCAAATAGAGTTTTCAAATGCTAAAGGAAGAATTTCAACCAGACAAGATGAAATTCACCTGAACTCAGATTACACACAATTTCATTTATACCACAAGTCAGGAAAATACTGTCTTCAAAGATAAGGGTACATGAGAGCCTCAATTGCTTGTTAATGTGTCTGTCCCAGCTGCAGCAGCAGGACCAGCTCTCCTGATAAAGCCCACAAAGGATATTTTATAGGGTATCTCCTGCCAAGATTCTAATTTAAAAAAAAAAAAAAAAGTCCCAGGAAAGATTGTGCTGGTCCCCACTAGACCCACAGAAAAGCAAGGTCCTTTCCCATCTTCCTTTCTGGTTGCACAGTGATTGCCTTCATCAACACAGAAAAAACCCACACAGAACAAGGTCTCTGCAGTTGGACTAAGTCTGGAAAATGGGGGGTGCAGTTTAAGAAACGGAACATTACAGTCAAAGATACTTATGTTACTCATCAAACTTTACTTGGTCTGGATGAGAAAACTCAATCCCCAGTTTCAGAGTGAGAAACCAGAGACCCCAAGCACACCATGCACAGCTCCCAGCACCCACCTGGAGTCACTGCAGGAAGGCACTGCCCTTATGGGAGGTCTCCGTGGCCTCGTGTGCTTGGAGAACAGCAACTGCCTCCTCGATCTTACAACAGAGAACACAAGGAAGGGGAAGTTGAGTTGCTCCAGTGGAGGAGTGCACTGCACCAGGAATTCAGTATTCCAGATCCCGACTTGGTCTCTGCACAGAACCACTTCCAAGAGGTAAAGGACTTAAATCATAATTATAAAATCCAGGTCTGCTGCTTCTGCAGGAGACTGATCAGCCCAAAGACATTGCCTGTCTCTTCCCAAGGGAAATTCTGGGGCTTCTCTGCAGGTAAAGCCGCCTGACACTACCCAGCAGAGCCCAGACTCCTCCAAAATAAAAAATAAAAATTAAAAAAAAAAAAAAATCAGTGAAAGGCTGAAAGTGGATCCTGCCTCCAAGAAGATGCAATCGATTCACTGCAACTGGAATCAAAGCTAAATATTCAACAGGGTTAAGGAGAAAACTGAATAAACACTGCAGACAGCCAGCATTTATCTGCCTTCTATTCTCAGGAAAGAGCATCTCCCTGTCTCCTTCCAGGGAGCAACACCCAACCTGCTTTTCCCCCCTCTTACTTCCCAGTCACCTCCAAACCACCCTCAGAGCTTGGCCTGTGCTTTCAGGGATCTGCTCCAAGTTTCTCCTTTTGCTGAAGGTGGGTGACACTGGGTGTGGTGACATCAACCTGGGGCTCCTTCTTCACTTGAAAATAAATCCAGCAGCTCCTTGCTCTTCCCCTGGCAACCCATGTCCTGAGCCCCTCTCCTGGGCTGGGGTCACCTTTCCTTGCAGCAGCAGGGAGTCAGCCCTTGGGAAAGGGATGTGTTTGGGCACCAAGTGACTCCTACCTTGGAGTGCAGGGAGTCAGGGGACTCCATGAGCAGCAGCAGCTCGGAGTTGTCCATCTCCAGCAGCATCCCAGTGATCTTGCCAGCCAGCAAGGGATGCATCGAGCAGACCAGAGGGTAGAGGCGCTCACCTGCTCCAAACACCAGGAAGGACATCAGCACTAGGCAAGCCCTCCAGAGCTTTCAAACCCAGTGCAAGCCCTCCTGCCTTCTCAGCTGAAATGGGATACATGGGGGGTGACGGTGGTGGAAAAGTCACTGCTCACAAGCAAACCTACTCCAGCAAGTCCCAGCAGCAGGAAGCTGCTGGGTGAGGTCAGCAGCAGGCACCTGCACTGGGAGCAGGGCAGTGGAAGAGTGATGCTGCCCACACCTGCCTATCAAGGTGTAGGTGGAGGTGCCAACTTCTGCAGGAGCAGTTCCCTCCTGGGGAGGGAAGAGCCAGTCTGTGACCTGCTGTGCTTTGGCCAGGCCAAGCCCATGGGGCAGATGGAGCAGGGCACCTCCCTGCAGCAGGACAAGCAATGCCCTCCCGTGCCAGGGCACTGCCCACTCAACCATGGGACACCTGGGATGTGTGGCAGAGCTGACCTTAACCCCTACAGCCACCAAGCTGTTCATCAGTGCACAAGAGCAGAGATGCAGGACGGCTCAGAGCCCAGGGAAACCACAACCACCTTGGCATGGCCTGGCAGTGCAGGCAGGATGGATGGAGCTCTGTCTCTCTGCCAAGCTTTGCCAGACACTGTCTCACTGCCAGGCAGCTCACACAGACAGGGAGTGGCTTTGTTGCTCCCATCCAGTTCCACCACAAACTGAATTTATGGTTATCTTTTTAAAGCAGCGCAATACCAGAGCAATCCCACAGGCCTTACAGCTTCTCCCAGCAGTCGGGTTCCCCCTGGTGCATGCAAGCACACGTGCCCTCACAACCCCACAGCTGGACCTACTCCAGCAGAGCAGCCGTGACACCCACCGATCATCTGCTTCTGCTCCTGAGGAGGGGCTGCTGCAAGCATGGATGCTGTCAGTGGCTCCTGCCCCTGGACGTGCACAGCAGGTTCTACCACCTGGAGAAAAAACAGGGAAGAGCAGCAATCAAAGGCTGGAAGGTTGCACAAGTTCCCTGGCTTTTAGGAACGCGGCTGGATCCTGAACGCCATGGGGCATTTCACCCTCCCGAGATGCTGATGGAGGCTCCAGCACCGTCTGTTTGTATCCAAACACCAGCTTCCAGGAAAGCTGGAGCCAGTCATCACAGCTGTGTGGCTCCCAGATCCACAGCCCCAGTCACTCCAGCAGCCCCCGGGAAAGGTTCCCATAGCACCAGACACGGAGCCACGGGGCTGCCCAGGATCAGCAGCTGTGTCACTGCAGAGCAGGACCAGGACTGTCACACCGTGGTGGCTGCAGAGCTCTTACCTGTGGGGGCACCACAGGTGGCAGGTGCCCCATGGGCACATTCCTGACGGCCGAGGAGTACTTGTAGGCACCCCGTGGCAGGGAGGAGGAGGAGCCTCGAGTGCTGACCGTCTGTGTCCCGATGTTGGCTGCAATGGGGACGAGAGCATTTGCAAGGCAGAGCCCTTAAACACATGCCTGTACAAGGAGGCTGAAGCCACAAGGGCAATGTGCTCATCTGGAGGGCCTGAAAAATCCCTCCTGGGCTGAAAGCAACCCCCCAGGTCAAAGAGAGCTTCTCCAGGACAGGAAGGGCAGTGTCACCCTGCTGGCTGGGGTGGGCTGATGTTGAGCAGAGGGCAGGAGAGTTTATAGTTTATAGTTCTCTCCTCCAGAAACACTCATCTGCATCAGAAGCCAGAGGATGGGAACAGCACTGAGAAGGGTGGGCTGCAAGACCCCTTCCCTCAGCTCACCCTGGTTCCCCTCCTGCAGGGCAGAGGGACAAGGGGACAATGACAACAGGAGGGAGGAGGAGCCACAAACAGCCCTGCTGGTCCCCCTGCTCACTTCAGCAATAAAGCACTCAGTGCCAAGGATGACCTTGGGCTAAATCCCATGAAGCTGGGAAGGCTGCAGGCAGATGCTGCCCCAGCAGATGGTCCTGCATGGAGGGGACACCCTGGGACACAGGGACAGCCCCAGAACAGCAAGGCACTGGGGATGCCAGCAAGGTCTGGTTCCCAGTTCCAAACGTGTCTAACACATGTGTTTTATGGGAGGCTTAGCCTTGGCAGCAGTTCATCCAGAGCCTGGAAGATCTCCTGCCTCTTCCCCAGAGGTCCTTTCCCACCCTTCACCTTGGTCCAAGTACTAAGCCCAGCTGCCGTGGCTGCATCACCATCTGCTTTAGTGAACATGTTCAAGGAGCAGCAGCCAACAAAACCAATGTGCATATCAGAGACCTGACCCACTACCTGGAAGACCACAGCCTTCCCCAAAAGTTACACACTTTTTCACTACAGGCACTGCTCCAGGCCCACCACACCCAGGGGCACCATCAGACCCCTCCACGAGCAATCCCACCAACTGATCCATCCTCACAGGAGACCTGAGCTCACAGTGAGCACCTTTGCCGCCGCTGCCATGTCCCAGCCGGGTCCTTCCCCACTCACCCATTCTCTGGGCCTGGGGGAGCACCCTGGGCACCTGGGTGGAGGCCTGTCTCGTGGTGCTGATGTTGGACAGCAGGCGCCGGGGCGGCACGGCAGCCCTCAGGATGGGGGTGGCTTCAGGATACACTGCTGCAGAGATGGAGCAGACACATGATAAAACTTTTTATATATAAGTAATAAAGCTTCTTGGTAGCACAGGCATGGAAGGAGACACGGGGGGAGTGACTGTGGCCGAGGAAAGCTCAAGAGCACCTCACCTCTGGTGTCACCACTGACATCTCATCACCCAGTGCCCATCACCATGACTCCTGAACACTTCTGCAGGACAACTCCCCATGGCTACAGGCTTTGTGTTGCTTTTAGAGAAGCTTCAGTCCCTGGCCGAGCCCAGCTGGTGCCAAGAGCCCCCAGAGAGAGACAGACTGACTCACAGGGAGGCCGGGAGGGCTGAGCACTCCAGCGAGTGGAGGGACGGACTGGGACAACAGGGCTGGGGCCGTAGAAGGCAGCTCTGGCTTGTGGCTGGGAAAGGAGAACACATTACCCAAGGGGACTGGGGAGCTGAGCTAGAACTAACCTAGAGCCTCTTGGTGGCTGCTGCACACAGACAGACAAGCCAAAAGCACGCTCTGCAGCATGCCAGAATGCTCTAAAGACCAACCTCCAGCCCTGCTGCCAGCAGGTTCTCCAGCAGCTCCACTTTTCTCCTCCCCAGGAGCTTTTGCACCCTTGTAACCCTTCTCCCTCCCCTGGTTTCATCAGCAGACTTGTTCCCCATGCTCACGCCCTCCCACCAAACTTCCCCTTGGTTCCCTCCTCTGAGGGGCAGCAGTAGCTACTGAATCCTCAGCCCATTGCCTGGAACACCCACATCAGCCCCCCCGACACATGAAAACCTGGCACTGATCCCACTGGTCCCACAAGGGCGTGTGCCCAGGGCTGCACAACCCAACTCTGCTTCTCAGCCCCACTGCTACCCCCACCCAGGACGAACTTGGGTCCCTGTGCAAGGCTGCCACTGGGGAGCAGGACTCACCTGGGGGATGGGGGGAAGGAAGTACCCTGCAGGGGTCTGGAAGGAGCCCAGGAGAGGGCCAGGCAGGGCCCTCATGGTTGCCAGTCTCTGCATGTACTGGTTGGTGAGGATTGCTTTCCGCTCCTCTTTCCTTTGAGCGAGCGCAACATAGAGAGGCTTAGTGCTGACAATCCTTCCATTCATCTCTGTCACGGCCTTGGTAGCCTCTTCTGGGGAGGAAAAGCATACAAATCCAAACCCTTTGCTGTGGCCACCATCTGTCATCACCTAAAATTGGATCAGAACAAGACAGTTAAGTCCACAGATCGCTGCAGTACCCACAGAGCACAGCACAGGGAGGGGTGGGAGCCTCCAGTCACAGGCAGCCCATTGCAACCCCCACATCCAGGGTGGGATAGATGGGGTTTGCACCTCTCTAACAGAGAGGTTTCTATGGGGAAGGGGAAGATTTGATCAAGGAAAACCAGTAGGTTTGGGAAATGAAGATGGCAGAGTCTGGACCAGCCAGAGATCTGAAGCCTGTGACTGTCCAGGGGGGAGGGTCTGTGCCCCAGCCCACAGGCCAGCAATGCTCCAGTGCTTGATGCTGCAGGACCCAGCAAAGGATGGGGATCAGTGAGACACTGTGTCCTGCCAAGGGCCAGGAAACATCTCTCCCTGGCAGGTTACAGGTAGCTGACCTTAAAGCCAGACCACCCTCTGCACCCAACTGGGTAGCCTTCAAGAGAAGTCTGACACCAGTCTTGATGAAAAGATTGACACTTGAGATACAAGCCATGAGCAGGGAAATGTAATTCAATAGGATGATAACCCCAATCCATTTCCAAGGGCTGAGCACACCGGCTGACTGACCCCAGGAGCCCCAGTCCCTCACCTTGGCACTGGTGATGGTGCCATAGGGGGAGAACTCCTTCCTCAGCTTCTCATCATCTATCCCATCATCCAAGTTCTTCACATACAGGTTGACCCCCTGCAAACAGGTCAAAAAAGCAGCTTGGGATCCCAAAATTTACAGCAGCTTGTCAAGCTGGCTCTGTGTTTCACCAGCAGCTCAGCCAGAGGGTGGGACATCCCACAGAAACATCCCTGTGAAATGGGATGCAGGAGCAGTGACATGGAGAGGGGCCTGGAGTGTGTGTGTGTGTGCTCCACTTGCAGTACAGACACCCCAAGTGATGAGGGCACCTAGATCATCACTGTGAAGCTGCTCCAGGACCCTGGGAAGCTGCCTCATTCCCAGGCTAATATTTTCATTTCTGCTAATGAGCAGGAGCATTTGTTCACCTGTCTACACCATCCTGGCTTTAGATCTTTCTCCTCTTTCCCGATATTGCCTCCCAGGACATTCCCAGGCAGTGAGTGGACCCCTGTGCAGGTTTTTAATTGCAGGAGGGCCCCAGCACACTCATCTGTTCTGGAGAACCCTGTGCTGTCCCCAAGCCGAGGATGTCCCTGGATGCCCAGGGCATATCCCTGGTGCAGACCTGCAGGATGGAGCATCCTGCTCTCCCCTTACCTGGTACCTGCTCACTCGCTCCTGCTTGATCTGCTCAAACTTCCTCTTGAGCTCACTCTGGCGCTCCAGCCGCTTCTGGGCTCTGCCCACGTACACCATCCGCCCATTGATCTCCTTCCCGTTCATGTCAGCCACTGCCTGCAGTGCAGGGAAGGGCTCTGGGCTCAGCAGGAAGTGGCCACAGCTCTACTCTTCACCCATCACCCCAGTGCAGCCCCACCACAGAGAGACCTGCTCCCCCTTGCCAGGTCCTGGTACCCAGTGCCAGCACCCAGGCAAGCACAAAGCCGGTGAGGTTCCCCCTGAGGACAGCTGGGAACATCAGCAGGCAACAAGCCCAGGGCCAAGAGGGCAGTGAGGAGCCTCTTGCCTTCTGGGCTTCTTCGTGCTTCTCAAAGTTGACAAACCCGAAGCCCTTGGAGCGGCCGGCACTGTCCATCATGACCTTGACACTCAACGTCTTTCCTGCAACAGAGAAGGAAAGAGTCACCTGAAGGGTGCCCGCCGAGGGGGTGCTGCTGGCACGTGGCACCACGCTCGGGAGCCACCATGAGATGCCAGCCCAGCAAGGAGAGTGGGTGGCCATGGCAGCAGAAGAGCCCAGCAGGAGGACAGACAGCGGGATCCCTGGGACACAGGGACAGGAGGCTGCGTGTTGGTGAGGGCAGTCCCTCCCAGCAGCAAGGGATGCTCTCATTGCCCTTGGCTTTTCCACCTCTCCAGCCAGTGCACTGAGCTCCTTTGGCCAGAATTCTCATCACTTTTATACATGAACACATGCACTGGGTTTCCGTGAAGGATATCCACAAATTACCTGGGATGACACTGACCAAGCACGGACAGTATGGTCCATGGGTTGGAACAACACTAAACCCCATCACAAGAGGCATTCTCCAGTAAGAGATTAAACTGAAAAGCCTTTTAAATTCAGACTCAACATCTCTTATTCCCAGGCTATAACCAGCCAGCACATTGGTTTCAAGTTAATTTCAAGATAATTAAAAAAACCCTATCAAAACAAAAATAAAAGTTGACCTTTGTTACTCAAGAAAGAAAAAAGCTACTTTTTTCAAGAGAGCACCTAGTACAAGTTACCCTCCATCACAGCAGGAAAGCACATGTAACATCCTGGCAACTGAAGTGACTGCAGTCCTTTGATGGGGGAATGTTTAAACAAGTCAGATCCCCCTGAGAGAAGGGCCTGCTATTTCAACCAAGCACTCTCCCCACCTCACTTCCCAGTTGCCCCAACTCCAGTTTTTTAGATGAGGATACTTTGCTTCAACAACTCACCAAACTTGGAGAATATTTCTCGCAGTCTGTTGTCGTCCATGTCATCCCCAAAGTTTTTGATGTAGACGTTGGTGAACTCCACCGCCTTCGCCCCAATCTCTGCCTCACGCTCCCTGCGGGATTTGAAGTGGCCAACGAACCTGCAGGAGGGAAGGAGAGGACCTGAAAACCTCCATGTCCCCTGCAGAGCAAAGATGGATACAGGCACATCTGTCTCATTGCAGGCCAAGAGAGACTCCATCACCTCAGGCCATGCTTTGCTCACCCACAAACCCACCATGTGTTTCACATCCAGCAACTTCAGCGTGTCCCACTCTGGTGTTCCCCTACCCAACCACCCCTGGGCACTACCAAAAGTAGGGATGTCATCCCAGGAGACATCAAAAGACCCCAAAGGACGGCACCAAGTGCCAGCTCTCTTCCTCTAAGTTATTCCCAAGCCCTCTGGGCATCCGCTTGCCTGTGTGGGAAGAACGAGGTGATGCAATGCAAGCAAGAGCTGAACAACAAAACCTCTTCCTGTCCAGATTATCTGATGCCAACAGCTGAGATCGAGGACCAGCCCTGCTTTGTGGGCACTTGTTACACTGCCTCAGCAATAAAACCCAGCCTGGAGTTGGACTCCTTCCCCACCATCGGGAAGAGCTCCAAACCACTATCACACTTCCACCAGAACCGACCGTGAGTGACTCACTCCTGGAGAGCAGTGGAGCTGCTGTGCCCAGCAGGGATGGGAAATGGGGAAAACACAGAAAGCAGCACAGAAAGCACAACAGCAGCCGAGCAGGGCAGGCATTTGCTCCCAAGGCAAGGGAGGAGCAGAGCCAAGTGCAAAGCCCAGGAGAGACTCTTCTCTCTGGCACTTACACCTTCCGGTCGTTGAGCAACATCCCATTCATGGTCTTGATGGCCCGAGTTGCTGCCTCCTGAGTCTCAAAGTGGACAAAGCCATAGCCACGGGATCCGTTCTCATCACAAACCACCTGCAAGTGCAGAGCAGGGGGGAAGGGGAAAAAAAAAGCAACCAAAAAACCCAAGAGGCAGACACTGTTTTTCTCCATGTTTGCACATGAGTAAGTCACAGGAAAACCCATCCTCATTTTCCAGGGGCTTTTCGCCTCCCTGACACCCTGCTCCCACTGAGGCTCAGCTGTGTTGGGCTGTTTGCAGCAGGTCAGGGAGGCAGGAGATCCCAAGGCCAGATCTACAAATGATACTCAGGAGCTTATGGCTCCCCAAGTCCCCCATACCATTGATGCACCTGGACAGGATGGCACAGGACATCTCTGGGAAGAAGGTGGGGTGGGGGAGAGTCCCCATTCCGAGGGGAAGCATAGCAAGGCTTTTTGGCCTCAAAGCAGGTGGGAATTTAGAGGAGGTATTGTGGGAAGTGAAATGAGAAAGTGAATTCCAGCTGGCTGGAGCACACTGCTGAGAGCGGAGGCAGCTCTGCAGCAAGCCCTCTCCTGCAGGGCCCCTGGGCACATGTACCTTGCATGACAGGATGTTCCCAAAGGCAGAGAATGTGTCATACAGGGCTTTGTTATCAATGGAGTCGTCCAGGTTCTTGATGAAGATGTTTCCAACCCCTGACTTCCTGAGCCCAGGGTCCCGCTGGGACCACATGATGCGGATGGGTCGGCCTTTGATCACCTCGAAGTTCATGGTGTCCAGGGCTCGCTCAGCTGGCAAAGAATAGAGGGAGAGGAGGGTAACAGATCCCCTTCACATCCTGCAGCAGCTGAGGTGGGCACAGGAATCAGGAATACTGTTGTAGAGGGGCTTGTTAACCTAAATGAGATGGGCAGCTCTGCCTCCCAGGGAAGCCCATGCTCTCCTTCCCTCCCCTCCAGCCACATCACTCCTTCCTAATTAATTGGGTTGTTTCCTCTCCAAAGCATGCCTGACTCCTACAGGATCATCCATTTCACTGCAAACTCCAGTTTGGCAGATGCCCAACTAATTTACCCAATAAGGACTTTTGTCTCCAGAGCAACTAACCAAACACCTTCCCATCACTACTGTCTCACTTCAGCATGGAACAACTTTCAGTTGCAGCTCAGCATCATGGCAATGCCTGCCAGGAAAGGGCCCAACACCGTGAGCCAGAGGGCAGCTGGCTGCCCCAGGGAGGGGCATCTCCACAGCTCGTGGAGGGGGGTAACTCTTGAAAGTCATCTTCCTCTCCTCTAAGCCCAAAGCCCAGCTGACACATCCTTTCCCAGTCCCTAAGAAGAGACTGGAGTGGGATGGGTCCCACTCATTTCATTAGTTGCAACCAAAACTAAAATTAGTGGAATATTGCCCAAGCCCCAACAGCTGATGCCTCCATTCAGGTCCTTCCTCTTGCACTGCCCACCCTTCCACCTCTCACACAGCCCAAGCCCCCGCTGTGAGGCCGTTCCTCAGAGCTGTGTCCCAGGGAACAGACCATCCACAGGCTGCTGGAAGTTGATGTAGGCGTAGCCCAGCGACCGGCGCGTGGCAACGTCACGACACACTCGGATGGACATGATGGGCCCGGCGGGGGAGAACTTCTCGTAGAGCATGGCTTCGGTCACGTCCGGGTGCAGGTCTCCCACGTAGAGAGAGGCCAAGGGATAGCCAGGGCCGCTGGCATTCATGGTCACCCACGGAGCTCAGCTGCAGAGGGAGACACACCCGAGGCTGCAGGGTGCAGGTTTCAGATCGCCTACAGCAACCACAGCCACGCCCTTCCCTTCCCACCAGCAGTGGTAGGAGAAGCAATGCCCGATGGAAGTTGCCAACCCGAAATTTCTCAGCACATTTCAGTGCTGGTGCAACAGCCAAGCTAGGATGACCTGCACATCACAGCCCTCGCGCACCCTGGGAGCAGCCAGGGGAACACAACACACCACACACACAGACGTGCTCCTCTCAGCACTCAAACCCCAATAAAATGGAGTTTAATTCCTCAGAAGGTAAACAGCCCTTCTCCACCAGAGACTTTTTACTCCTTAACGGCTCCCTCCAGCCACAGCAGACACAAGGAGTGTGGGTTTGCTTCCATGCCCGGGGAACAGACCCGCAGCCCACACCACTCCCTGCAACCGACTCCATCATCACCAAGGCAAACGCGGGGTTTTAGCCAGCCCTTCCCAGTTTCTCAGCTAAAGTCCCTGGAACAAGCAGGAAAACTGATGCTCAGTCTCTGCCTGGTTTCAGCTGGGTATAAAGTTGTGTGTGGAGATGAGAGTCACTGCCTGAGACCCCCAAGGTACTGCCTGGGAACACAGAATTGCATCTCCTTCCCTAAGAGCTTATAAATGCACCTTCGGGGCTCTTACCTGAAAGCTCAAAAGACTCGAGACGCTTGCTTAGAAACCTACAGATACCCAAAATAAACACACACACGCAGACATACAAACACAGTCACAGGAGAGGTGCATCGAGAACAGGCAGGGCAGCCGCGCACCGGCTCCGTGACACAGCCCCGCTCCCGCTACAGCCCAGATGCGCCTCCCAGGACCCCCCAAAACAAGGACAGGGTAACAGAGCAAACCCAGTGCCTCTCCGCAGCAGCGGGGCAGGGAGGGAAGGGGGACCAGGCGGGGAGGAGGCGGTGGAGCGGGGAACGCCGAGCGGGGTCGGGCAGGGCAGAGGCGGCACAACCCGCGGGGATTGCCCGGCGGGGACCAAGGGGAAGCTCGCACGGACGGGACGGTGGAGGAGCGCGGTGCTCGGCGGGACCCCCGGACACCCCCGCCCCGGAGCAGCCGCCCCGCCGGCCGGAGGGTCCGGTCCCAGCCCCGCACTCACGCCGAGCGCTCGGACTGCAACTCCGCTCCGGCTGCTGCTGCCGCGGGACCCGCCCGCCTCTTCCGCGGGGCCTCGGGGGCGGGACGGGACCCCCGCCCTCCGCCCCCCGCCAGGACCGGCCCCGCCCCGCCCTCCGCTCCCCGGTGCGGAGCGGTGCGGGCATCCCGGCGGACAGGGGTGACCCCCCGTGCCCCCATCCCGCGGAGCTGAGGGGCTCGAGGGTTCGGCAGTTGCATCCCCTCCTTTTTGCGAATCGCAGCTGGCGCAGCTCCAGCACTTCCCGGGTGTTCCCAAACGAAGGGCACGGGGGTTTGCGCTGCGTGTCGCCCTGGAACACTGACAGCGCTTAACAGCGTGTGTGTCCCACCCACGCAGCTTTAGGAATCACATGCACGTTCTGGTGTGGAATTCCCTGAAGTTAAGGAATCGAGGCAGGAGCCTTACGCAGCTCGGTACAAACCCTTCATCGCTGGGCACTCGCACACTCCCGACTCCACAGCGAGCGAGCTCAGCACCCAACAGAGACCCTCGGGATATGGGATATGGCCTCTGCCATCACCTTTTGTCTGTGTGGCACATACAGAGTGCTGTAAGGGCACTTTCATCCACAGACATGGATGTAATTGTGCTGCCGAAATGCTGCATGAAAGCACACGGGAACCTTGAGCCCCTGACAGCAGCTCCCCAGCACCCAGCTCCAGCCCAGCCTGGACCCTCGGAAGGTCAGCAGTGGGGCAATCAGGACAACCCTTACACTCACCAAAGCCTTCTGGTCGTTTCCCACACTAAGCTGACTCACCCAAAGGTCAGACAAGCACCGGTGCCAGGAATGAGAAGCCGCAGCAGCAGCCATTAGATGAGTGAAACATGTAGAGTGCACATGGACTCTTACTGTGGCTGGGCCAGTGGGAGCGTCCCTCCCCAAAACAACAAAATTAATTGAATAATTGAGATATTCCCTCAACTCCTCACTACCACAGACCAGGCTCCTTGGTTCATCATTTCCTGAAAAGGGAGAGTAAGGATAGGAGATGTTATGTGAAAGGACTGAGGCAGAAGTGGTCTATGAACAGGATCAGCTAGCAGAACACAGGATTTTTCTTCTCTGAGCTGACAATGCCATCAGCATGAGTCAGATTGGCAGTTAGTGTACACTACAGAATCATTGAAGAGCAGGTATGTCCATAAAGGCTGGAAAATGACAAGCGATAATCACATTTAAAGCCATGGCACAGGGCTGAGCAGTGCTCCATCAGCAGCTGCTTAGATTTTGACCTAATGCCTTTGTAGTGGTCAGTCAAAAGCAGCCCAGTAACATTTTGCACCGTGCACACTTCTGTGCTACCCCACTGCAGGAGCAGGAGGCTCTGGGAGCAGGAAGGACCAACCTCCTCGGTGCTTTTAGGCTGCCTGGCTGCTGCCATCCATCCCTTCAAGGGCTCTTATGTCCAGGAATACTCCTCCACCTATTTTCCTCTCCCACTGCTGCTTTTGCACACCACAGGCTGAGCCCAGCAGAGCTGGGTGTGCAGAGGTGAGGCCAGCCCTGCACTGGAGTGGGCAGTGGAAAGATTCCTGAGGAGAAACCTCCAAATGTAACCAACAGACTTTTCTCCTTTTACAGTGTGCTCAACCATACAGTATGTAATGACTCATGGCAAGTTAAGGAGTTATTTAGAGTTGTATTTAAGCCCTGCAATGACAACATACTACAAGTATGACCTCAACAAAAAAAGAACAGAACCGGTGTTTTCTGGGACAGCGTTTGGGGAAGCCTCTCGGCAAAGGAATGAGTAATTTAGTATTTGGAAACCATGAATCAACTCACAGTCTACAAACTGAGAATTTAATACAAGTGGTGATTTTACTACCACAGACAACAGACACAGCCAACTGATAAAATTTTTTTTTATTATCCACTTTTGAATTCTTTTACACTTTCCTGATTATTTTGTGTAAGGTGAAACTAGAACTGTTTAAAAGACATACACAAATCTAGTACATCAATAACCAGGTATTTCTTTTTTGCTATACTATTCTCACAACCACGTGTGTGCTAGGCAATATAACCGTCACAGAAGCAAACTTTAGGCAGAATACTGGTCAGTAAAAACAAAGCGAAAAGAGCTACCAGATATACAGACAGGCTCGGTTCCACATTCACTACTGCATTTATCAAGCGCCAAGTATTAACTGCACAATTTGTTCAGCTAGTAGAGGGGAGTTTTAAAATCAGTGCATGAAATTCTCTTCAGCAGACAGATGGACAAACAGATGGATCCTATACCTAAGTGGAATGTGAAGGCAGGGGATGATACCGTGGGACTGATAGGTGACTATTCCTAATCTTTTCCACTGCATTATTCACGCAACTCTTATTAGGTTTTATTTAATGGGACATGTTTGAAACATGGCTAGGTGAGGATGTTTGGAGCTCAAATATTACAAGGTACAAGCGTTACAGATGTGTAGATCTGCATTCCAGTACGAGATGGGAAATCCTGAATATTTGAGCCAGATCCTGGTACTACCAAAAAGTGGCAGACGAGAGCTGAAGGCTGCAACAGCACTGGCAGCTCTCAAACATCCAAGGAAGAAACCTGTCCTCGGTGAGGCTCAGGCCTCAGCCACCATCCTGACATCACCCATAACCAAAGAAAGGATGACGCGTATGTGGGAGTCCAAAATTGCTTTAATGGAGTTTAAACAGGTGAGAGTGTCAAGGATGAACAGAGTCCAATGGGAGAAAACTTTCTATAAAGTGAACTTAAAGATGGCTCAGTGGATTACTTAAGAGGTTTTCAGGATAAATTCAAAATGGGAATACCATGGAGATTTTGACTCACCTAAGAGTAAAGTAATGCTAAAGTGGCAGATCACTTCATGGTATCATCCAAACTAATAAGGCCATTCAAAAAATTGAATCTTTTCCTATTGCAAGTCCATGGCAGCGAACCAAGAATTCTCACTACTGAAGAATATCTAAGGTGTAGTAACTAGGTAAGTTATTGCTGTGGGAAGGGGCTTAGTCATGCATGTCGTATGAGCATGAAAGCACTTTTAGAAGTCAAATCCCAGTTATCTGCCAGTGTAAAGAGTTTGGAAATCAAGCTGCTAACTCCCCCATTACCCTCCTCCCCAAAACAAACCCCATCCCCAGAAAAGACAGGATTGACAAAGTGAGCTTTTGACTGAAAGCGGTGCCTCAGACTCGGTTACAAATGTCTACAGAGTGTGCCTGTTCAACTACCTCATAGCAGTGTCCCTAACTGGAATGCCATATGTTGGATTGTTTTCCTTCCATGCCCCAGTGTCACAATAGAATCTCTATAACTTTCTGTACAACTTTACAACAGAATTGTACTTCGACTGTTTTGGTGCCAGATTAAGCTCGCCAGAGTTAACATAATTGATGTCTACTTTTCTACCAATAAAGAGTTTTGCAAAGTCAATTGCGATCACAAAACCCGTTATCACAGTGTTCAGTTAAAAATATAAACACGGTAATCGGAACTGGAAATGTTCATCATAGGAAAGTTCGGAATGCCATTGGAATAACCGACCTCCGCTCTAGGTACACACAGAACACCAACCAACCGGTTTTACCCCACAGACAGTTTTTGCTACGTTGAGGTTGTGAAAGTCGATGTACTATTCTTTTTGCTTGTCGCACAAAGGGATTATGTGTAGGATACAGGGTGACATTGAACATATAGTGAAGCGTGACAGCCATTAGTTCTCTCCCTCCCCGGCGTCCCCTTCGTCTCCCTGGTTTTCTGACGTCCATAGCTGTAAGAAAATACAAATACGTGTTTGTGCTGAAAGCACACAGATAATTACAAGAGTCAGGAAGGGGAAGACAGCATAATTAGTTGTGCAATTTTCTCAGCTAAGTGCAATACAGAACTAAACTTAACAGTAAAGCTAAAGAATAACAAACTGTTACAGGAGTGAGGATAACAAGGAAGAAACCAGCACAAGCTGGCAACCTACACATAAAACTGTCTGTTGAGAACAAGCTTCACTTTGTGTTACAAAAAAAAATATCTGAGTTTGTTACAGTGGTTAACAAGTGATTTCTGGTCTGAACAAGCAAGTCTGGCTGGTCTGGTTACAAAAAGCAGTGAACACATGCAGTTACCAGCTCAGAAAAGGCCTGGAATGACACACAACTGCTTCAGGGAGTGCAGCAGCCCAGAGTGCAGTGGTTTGCCCCATGGTACTTACAGTGAGGTTGTCCCTAAGCAGCTGCATGATCAGAGTGCTGTCTTTGTAAGACTCTTCATTCAGCGTGTCCAGCTCTGCTATCGCTTCATCAAACGCCTGAAAACATGCAAGACAGCACTTTCACACTCTGCTCTCTGAACTGCTTACAAATCTGGCACATTACTATTCAAATTCTGTGACAAAAGCTTCCAGTATTTTTCTTTTCCACCACAAGAAGAAACGTAAACCAAACTGAGCACCAGACAGCCAGGGGAAAACAGAAATCTTCAGGGGGGTCCAGATTAAAACCCAGAACAACTTCACTACCATTCAACACCAAATACTGAAGATGCAAGAGCACTCTGTGTCATGCTGAAAAATGATTCACATAGCTTGAAGTCAGGTTTAAGAACAACACCTAAAAGCAACACTTCCATTAAAAAGGAAGGTCTCACTGGTTTAAATTGGCAGTGAAAGACAAAGGCACCATTACACTTTTATATATACTGTACATGAGTAACTTGGCAAGAAAATGGAAGACAGGGATTTTTGACAGTGGGGTGGAAGGTTTTCAATTGCTTTTCACAACAGCAGAGGAAATCAGGTATGTTCCACTAGACATTAACAAAGCCATTCTTCCCATCCATCTGTGACCCGTGAAAATCAATGCTGCAAGTCTGAGAGCCATGAATAAGTGCTCTTTCTTCTTTCAGGTTTCAAGCTCATGTAAGAATTTTAACTAGAAAAAACAAGCAGGAACAGCAGCACCATTTTACAGCATAACATCACTTCTTGTTACAAAGTCTTACTGAAGTGTGTGTTAAGAACACTAAGATTCACCTAATGCCATGCTATTCGAGTTACTACCAGACAATTTTCACAGACACAAAAAGCTCCACTTAGAAGGTTCTAATCCTATTTTAGGGAGAAGGCCAAGAAAAAAGGACTCATTATTTGTTTGGCACAACCCACCATACAAGTTTATTTTGGTCTCTGGAGAGAGAGGCACACATGCACATGGATACACAGGGACATTCAGGGTTACAAAGATGGACACACAGACAACACTTCACGTGCATCTGCTAGGTGTTCAAATTCAAATAAATATTTCACTTTAGAAATGCTAAATTAATTCAAGTGTTTTCAAACAAACCCATTCTAAGAGAATTAGGTGGACATTAAGAAGAGGCATTTTGTCTTCCCTGTCACAGGAACAGCTGCAGTAGCAAATCAGCTTGACCTAAAGCTAAGCCAGACCAGCAAACCAACTTACCTGAAAATATACTAAAATGACAGCAGTTTAACAATAGCATTTTTAAGCAACTTGATATGAAAAAGCATAATCATTTACAAAGTGCTACTGCAACCACTGCAATTATGCCCTCAGCCTCCACAAATATTGGTGATATGGAGAGTCTGCTTACCGTCTTTGCCAGATTACAGGCCTTCTCAGGAGAATTTAGGATCTCATAGTAGAACACAGAGAAATTTAAAGCCAAACCGAGTCGAATGGGGTGTGTTGGCTGCATCTCCTTCTTGCTAATCTCAAATGCCTCCTGGTAAGCTTGCTGAGAGTTTGCTACCGTTGCTGCAAGAAGTAATTACAACCATATTAATGCACAGCACATCTCTGTACTTCATGGGGAAAGGGATTCTCTTCTCTGTGCCACCAGAAATTCAGGCAGTCACACACGCACAGATACTTCTTTCAGTGTTTGCAGATGTAAAAGCTTTCCACTGGCAGAATTATGAAGGCAGAAATAGGTGCTCAGCTAAAGCTCTGACATGGAGAAGTTAAGTTTAGCAGTTCAGTAGAGACTTAAAATGACATTTATTCAACAAAAATTCCAACCAGTCTGGATGGACACAAACTCTACCTAAGTCAAAGTGTTCTGGTGTTAAACACCCCCTTCCAGCCCAGCTGAAGAAGTCACAATTATCAATAATAAATCCAGACAAAACCATATGGGAAAGAAGAGGTATCTAAACTACTGCAGCTCTGGGGCATGAACTTTGTATTTCAGGTTGGGGTTTCAGAGGAGAGCCAACAGTCCCTTCCTGGCTAATGAGTAACAATAAGTTCCATACTGGCATAAAACTAAGCTTGCAAGACAGGGACTCCATCAGACACTCACCAGGAGTTCAGGCAGAGTCCAGCACTGCTTTACCATTTCAGAATTAACTGGTTTAGGACCCACAAACCCAATAACCCACATTGGCATGCAGAAAGTTTGCAAACAGCAAAGACTTGAGCTAAATTCATAGTTTAAACAAGAGATCAAAGGATTTTCCATGAGGAAAAGAAAACACATCAAAACCATTCTCCAGGAAAAGGATTTTATACTGCCATATCTGCTTGAAAATCAGCTACTGTGGTCAGGGGCTGCAAGCAGATTTTGACTGGATTGATGAACATCTGTCAGTAACTTCTATTAATTTCAGCGAAGTCTTTCTCTAAAAGTGACTTGCACTGCACCCATCTGGAATACTACAGAGCAGTAGTGAAAAGAAATAAACACTCCATATTAGGGGAAAAGAACACAAGTATTTTTTACACTTGATTCTGCTTGTCCCCCAGAATGAGAGATTTCATTTCTACTTACTTTGCTTATTGTCCCCAGATGCCACCTCTGAGAGGTATCTGTAGTAATCACCTTTCATTTTCAAATAGAAGACCTTGCTTTCTGGCTGCGTGGCGTTGACAATAAGGTATTTATCCAGGAGTTCCTGAGAAAGGAAACATCACCTTTTTTTTAAATCCAAGCTATAAAAATAATGTCTGAAACAGAGCCTTTGTTACAATGGTGAGCATGAACTGTTCAAACATTAACAATGACTTATGTCATGACTTACGTAGACTCATGTGTTAATCACTTTCCCTACTGTTGTCTAAACTTTAAGAAAAAAAAAAAAAAAGAGAAACTACTTGTAACCTAATCTCTGGACAGCTGAAAACTTGCTCTGTTGAGGCCACCCACCATTCCCTCCTGCAGAACCTAATGACTATCAGGGCTTACAACTGCAAAGATCTTCCTTGAAATATACTGATGCAAACCTACGTCCGCAGCCAAACTAATAAAGCAGCAGCTGGACATCAGCACATCTGGTCACTTCTGCTGCCACAGAGCTGAATTCTATGCAGAGCTGTGAAATTATCCACAAAAAATAAATTCTATCTGCAGCTCCAGCTGAAAAGCTCAACAGTGGCACAGTCAGCACATGTGAACTCAGAAAGAGATGTACAGACTGACTGCCCTGACAGCAGCTGCTCCTGACTGATCTTACACAACCTGAACAGCAATAAAAGGAAGAGCAAAACCAGTTTGGGGGAAGAACTACAGACCTTCTCTACTCCAAAAAGGTATTAAACAAGCCTCAGGATGTCAGCATTCATTAACAGAAGAATTTAAATGGTCAGCCTTTTAGCAGGACTCATGCCAGTACCCCAGATCTAAATTTGTTTTCATGGTGAACCACCCCCCCAGCCAGCAGCCAGGGGTCTTTAATGTGGCCTTGTTTGCTTTTTTCTGCTAAAAAAAAAAATGCTCTTTTATAGCAAATTCCCCAAGAAACAACCTAGATGCCTTAGAAGCTGGAATGGGATCCAAGTACGTAGCTATGCAAAATTATTCCCCTGCTAAGGTGCTGCAGTGTCTACAGCAATCCTACGATTCCTTAAGCCTCTCTGAAAAATGCTGCAGTACTAACTACTGTTATTTTTGCTGTTGGATTATTACCAGAACATCATTGCAGATATCCTGCAATTCAGCCTCGATTTTCTCACGATATTCTCTTCCCATCTGCTGTTTCTTCTCGTTCCTCTCTGTTTTCTGTTCGATGCTGGAAATCACACGCCAGGACGAGCGACGGGCACCGACCACGTTCTTGTAGGCCACGGAGAGGAGGTTCCTCTCTTCGTTGGACAGTTCATGTCCCTGCTCAGTGACAGCCTTCATAGCAGCAGCCATGTCATCGTAACGCTCGGCCTGCTCGGCCAGCTTGGCTTTCTGTACCAACTCGCTTTTATCCATGGCTCTCCTGCAATTAGCGGGGAATAAAAAGAGAGAAAAGTGTCTCCTGGTTGTCCACAGTGTGGAAGTTCATGCTGAAGGGTGAAGCAGATTTTACAGTCACTAATAAGAGGGAAATCTATAAATTCTAACAGAGTAATACAGAGGGTTTCCTTGTAAAAAATTATCGGACCTTTTGTCAAACATGTATAATTTCTATGTGTAAATGACTAATCACAATCCTGAAGATATGAATGCATCATTCTTCAAAATGCAGCAAAAGTCATACTGGCATTAAGTACAGCCCAATGTGAATCTTTCCCCTTTCCTATACTGGCCACAGCTCAATTTGGGAGACACTAATCCACTGTTCTGACCCAGAAACAACCAGTTTTGGTTGGTTTTTTTTGGTTTTGTTTCCCTCCACTGCTAAACAATAGCACCTACGTAGGAGCACTGAAGCACTGGACAGCTCCTCCTGACACTGAAGAGCTTTGGCAAGCTACAGGAGGTGTTTCTGTGGGTTTACATAAACCATACCCAGTAAAGCTGTAGTTGTTGGCAACTATGGAAAGCATATTTATACTGTTCTGCCAGAAAATACAGCTTTTTTTACACATGCATCAACGTACACATAATGGATCATTCTACACAGCTATGGGGGCTGCAGCCTCAGGTTTTCAAGACCTTTTAAATAATACTGACATTCATAAAATCTGAATGGGATGTGGCCCACATGATGGTCACTACCACAAAACAAATTGCTTATATGGAAACAATTTGTTTTATCATTTCTGATAATGCAGTTTAGCAACTGGAGCCAAGAAAAACACATCACAGGACCACAAGGCCACTGAAGAGCTTAAGCAATGAAAGATGAAGTGAGTAAGGAACGTGCTATTTAGGCAGCTTGAGTGTTGCTTACTCCTACACCACAATGCTAACACACAGTTAACCACTGAGCCACCAACCTCATACTCGATACACCACCTAGGGCCTGGCTCCCAGGAGAAATTAAACAAGTTTCTTTGCCTTTATCAAAGCAAAGCAGACCTCAGTACCTCACAAACTCCAACATACCCCAAATTCATCTGCAGAATTTCTGTAGTTTTGCAAATTCACTTTTGGACAGACCCAGAGCTGTTCCTCTCATCAGTACAGAGCAATAATTACCCTCTCCTACTCTCTAAATCCTAATCAGGACTTTCACTGCCCAGGTAAGTTTACAGGATGAGACCTAACAGCCTAAAATAAACTTCTAGAAGAAAAATAAAAAGCAAACAAGAACAGTAACTTTACAATTGCCTTCACAGGCTTCTGTTCATTAGAGAAGCATCTACAGCCCTATTAGAAAGAACCAACAGGCTGACAGTGATTGCTGTAGCCTTTTCCCTGGCTCTCACCCTCAGAGATTCCAGTCTGACAGGCTTCTGATGGAGAACATTTTGCACACACTGCTCAGCTTGTATTTTACTCCAAGTATCACCTACCACACTCTTGTAGAGGAAAACCAGTCCCTTGTACTAAATCCTGAACCAGGACAATGAGATGCAGACCCAAATTCCCACTGTGTGTTTGAGCAGTTTCATACACTGCTCATACTGCCAAGGATGAGCCCTAACTACAAAATTATTTTGAGACGAGCACATTCTATCCCTCCAGCTGAAGATATTCCACTTCAGACAAAAAAAAAAAAAAAAAAATCATCCAAGATATCATGTCAAACATCGTTATTTCACATGAAAGCTCCTGAAGTAAATCCAGCAACCAAATGTACCTGCTCTGTATCTGCAAGTCTAACTCACTCCTGCTTGCCTTTGATCCTCTGTAGATCCTAATGCATCCAGCCACATAAGGCACTCAAAGTAAGGATATGGAATGCTAAACCCAGCCTCCTAGAAAGGGACCTCTTGCAGACTGGTAAGTAAAGTTGGGCTGCAGTTCAGTCCCATTGCAAATACTGGGTTTAAACTACTGGATCTTGGGATCTATTGGAAGGTGACACACACACTTCAGATGGAAGCCCTCAACAAGCCAGAGTGACTTTGGGCAGCAGTGTGGCAGGTTCTGGAGATTAATTTGGTTCTCTCTTCACCAATAAGCTTTTGCCATGGGGATATGCTCTATTGTCATTGGCTTCCACGGGCTTACCAAAAGGATGGCTCCTGACTGAAAAGGGGTAAGTGTGATTAGTGATGTTCACTTTTTCTCTCTGCACTGAAGCTTAGCACAGTAACAATGCAGAACAAGAGCAAGGAATCATCAGACCCCTTCCTACTGAGAGAACCCATCCCACTTTTCCCTGTTGAGTCTATCGAACCTCATAAACCATTCCCTTAACTCAGCAGTAACTGCAGACTGTGTGCTCAAGGCAGGAAGTAATTTGTGAGTGGCACTTCTCTACCCACTCAGTAACATCTGAACGTGAGCAAAGTACACCTGAAGAATGCATTTTACATTGCAAGAGCCAACTTTAAACAACTGGACATTTAAACAAAACAGTTTCAGAGCAGTTCTAGTTTCCTCACTGTCTGCACAGCTTCTAGAAGTATTTCTATTGCAAGCATCTTATCTTCTCCTCTTCTTCTTATGAAATGTGATTATTACGTGGAAGCAGCCTGCTTGTTGAAGTCCAGAGGCAAGTAGCTCCAAGAGAGTTTACATTTTGCCATTGAAAAGTCAGTTTTATCTTTGATCTGCACTTTGCCAATAGTGGTCTAATCTGCAGACAAGTCATCTGTGCAGAATTCCATTCACAAACAACATGGAGTTTAGTTTTGAAAGGGTGCAGAGTTTGTTTTATCAAGCTCACTGACATATTTATATTTAGATGCAAGACAGTTCACGGCAGTCAATGGGTTCATACAAGGACACATGAAGGAAATCACAGAGGGAACTGCAGGGGCACAAAGACCTAGTGGATAAAAGAGATTCAGAAACCAGTTTAACATATCAATTATACAAGTGAAATAGCAGCACAAAGATTAGAATGTTGTTTCTCATGAAGCAACGTTCCTCAGCAATGTATCCAATTTATGCACATCTTAAATGTAACTCAAACCAATCACTGAAGATGGAGCTCCTCAGAACTTCACTGGCTTAGTTTTGACATAAGAATTCAGTATACAAGGACTTCAATTTAGTTAATTCATCTTCATATCTGTTTGCTATGAAACACAAAGTATTATTCAATAATATGGATTTCACAGAATTTAAATGCAGTAAGAAAAGCATTGCCCACACCAAAATATCTGCCATTGACAGTAAGCCTACCATTATTTCCTCCCCAGGGTGCTGCATAAACAAACACTTAAAATCCTCATTTGATTCTCCATTGCTTACCTTGTTAGAAGCTTGGAGAGAGCTTTGCAGAGCTATGCTGGCTTGAGCTCCAAAAGAGGGAAGTGTTTGCCAGAAGGAAAAAAGATACAAGGAAAGGAGTGATGTTTGAAAAGGCAAAGAAGCAACTATCAGTCATAACTGGTCCCTCCCAGAGAGGAGATGAAAGCCACGCTCTAACAATGGATCAGTGTGCCACAGTCTGAGACAAGCAAAGCCTAGAGCTAAAAATACTCCTAGGCCACACACAGAAGCCATCTACCAAAGGTTACCTGCAGCTAGGAGCAAAACACACAAAGGTGATGAACAGGAGGCTGACAGGAATGATCTATTCTAGCACTAATGAAGCCATGCCATGGCGGCAAGGGGGAAAAAAGGGAAGACGGGAAAAGGTGCAGAGACGTGCAGACCACAGCCATGGAGGAGTCCTGAAAGTTGCCTGTTCTAAGCAGAAGATTCTGATATTAGATGCATTAACACATTTCAAATTCTTAAGACACTGTCTTCTTAAGAATCTGTTAAACCACAGCTTAGTAGCCCTCCAAAAAGAAGTGGCTGGCCACTGTTCACAATAAGGAATACCAACCACTACCCAGCTGCCACAGTCAGTAGTACCAGCTGCCAGAAATTTGAATCACACTAAGTCCCACACTTAGAATGTAATTTTTTTGTTATTCTTTTTCTCTATCTCCCATGTAGCCTAGAGCTCTTTCAATCTCCCTTACAAACGCAGAAGAGCGTGTATGCAGGCACTAGAAGTTACAAATGCTTACTCCCACCCCAGAAAAGCTTTACACCTGTGTGGAGAAGACTGAAATATATCACAGAGCATCAAAGGTAAAGGTCAGAACCTGTAAAACTCATTAGTTTGTAGCTGGCTGAATCTTTCAGTGGAAGATGCAGGGAGAAAGGGATGGTGTGACCACCCTGGGAACAGCCCCTGGAGTCAGGACACCCACGGATCTTTCATGAGTGGATGGACACACAGAAATGGATGTTCACATCCCAGTAACAGCCGAGGAGTAAAACATCCAGCTACTGTTCTTCAGGAGGCTGCAGGATCTTGAGAACCACACCTTACCATCTGCTCTGTAGCCTTTATTGTTTCCCATTCCGATGGGCTGTTTAGGACAAAGCCAGAACGGATCACAACTAACCATGTTTAAAGTCTGCAGAAATGAAATGAAAACTGGCACTGAAAAAAATTCTGCCTTATATAACATATCGAACTGACAGGACAATACTAATAAGCTTAGTTGGTCTGAAGTCTGCTGCTCCTGATGACCTGTTCTTCCCATGCTAATTAAGCCATCGATTTTTGTGCGCTGTTTTTCTCTCTATGGCAAGCACGAGACTCTATCAGACAAACACTTCCCCTTGGTAAAATACTGGTGAGAAATCAGGGTGGGCATGGGCTTGACATACTGGGCCCCACTGGGTTGAGTAGAGACACAGGTTAATAGACCCACGAGTTCCACTGTGAGAAAGGAATGTGGAACCAGATTGGGTGAAATGGGAGGCAATCCTGCTTCCCAAGCACAAGCTCCTTTCAAATTCTAACAGGAAAAGCAGCAGACTGGTACAGAATTTGCAGCTCAAGATTCCAACAATATGTGAACGTACCTGGATTTGATTTCTGAATGGGCAATTCATTCTGAAATTAAACATTAATGTGAGGTGAGTTGTATTTCAAACTAGAGTTCTATAACTACAGAGAGTAAGAGCTTTGGAGACACTGTTTCTAACACAAATGGAAACTCTTTCTCCATAACTCAGGTACACACATACTGACACAAGTATCTGCATGATGGGGATGGCATTCCCTGTCAAGAAAACATTGCCCCCAACATTTATTCTTTACAGGAAATCAATCAACTCTTTCCATGCAGTGCAAGAAACCTTCCTTGCTTTGCTGCAGTATTAGGCATTTGATGTCATTACTTGTGTTTCTCTGTTTGGTTCCCTCAAAGGCTATCATGGATTGCTAAGTAACTGATTAGAAAATGAATGGGTCTGGTAAGATCTGAACAGTAAAATCTCACACAACTGTCAGAAGCTTGGGTATAGCAAGATCAGTATAATATCCTGCAAACATAATGAGGGAAAAAAGAACATCATTTCCCAGCTGTGATATTCTTGCTGACCTCGTGCAGCACATAACTTCGGCCTCCTCTGCATCTATGCTGGCCTTCAGCTGACATCTTTATGCAAATGCTCAGGTAAAATTAACATTCTATAAAACCATGCCTCAACCTGCTCTGGTCATCTGCCATCATTACCTGTTGCTTTCTAAATCTGACCAATATAATTATTGAATAAAATGAAAACTAATGGTTTTCTATCTCCACAGAGAATTACAAAATGTCTATGACCAGTACCAATAACGTGGGAACACTGATACTGTACAGACACCTTCAGTTTAGTGATAGGAGCCTTGTTCTTCCCAATGCCAGGCTGAAAAGCTGAGCTCTGCTCCCTGCCTATGGCCCTCACGCAGGTGGAGACACGCTGGCACTTCCACAGCACAACATACTCACATGGTAACACCTTTTTGTTCAAACTAGCAGAATTGTTTTTGGCTAGGGTCCAGGTGGAAATAGTGAGTTAGCCCGAAAAATCTTCCCCCAGGCATAAAGTTCATGCCAAACTAATATATTCATATCACAGGTAAATCACTTTTGTTAATAATAAACTGTCAGTATTTGTATTACAGGGTGGGGCAAGAAGTGTGGCCATATAACAGACACACTGCTGGTATTAGGATATCACACGGATCAGAGTACGAGCTTTTACCTCATTAACCAAATAATTATTTACTGAACTCCTCCTCATCTGAGTTTATTCACATGCAGCACAAAAAGCTGCATACTGGCACAGGCCTGCTCAGGAAAAAATAAAAAGACTCAACATCAAAATAGCAGAGATCAGAACATGCGGTACTGACATAATGAGGTTGAGAAAACTGCACCAGGCCCATCTGTGCAAGGAGTCTATCACTTTATTGGTACCAATTTAATAAACAAAATATGATACTGGGGATATTTTTGCAGTCCTTTAGTACCAAGGGAGAAAAAGGCACTCGCATTCTTCTTGTCTTTTCTAGACCAGATTACAGCTCATTATTACCTTGAAATAAAAGTAAGCTCTCTTCTCATAAAAAAGTACTCAAATTTCTGACTAAGGTGTCCTGCAACAAGAAATGTGTGAAGACACAAATATTCCTCCTGCCACTGAAGTTACAAAACCTTAATAACGTTCTCAAAGCCTCCGATTTTTTCCCACAGGAATTTAGTTTTTACGGTGCTGCACGATATGCTTCTTGCTTTCCCACCGCTGGAAAAGGTATTTTAACTATTAATAAGAAATCCACCTGAAGGCAGCCAATTTATCTCGCGACCTCTACGCCAACACAGCGCCTGTGTGCCACTGTCACTCCATCATCCACCGGGATGATTGTACCTACCTCGAACAAAGCCTGGTAGCTCGGGGCCACTGCCCGGCCTTTTTGCGGGCCGGGACCCGCTTGGGAGCAACCCCGTTTCCATTCTGGAGAGGGCTCTATTCCCAAATAAGCACTCTATTCCCGAGCGGGCGCGATCGGGAAAAAAACAACAGCGAAAAACTGGAATAACAATAATAATAATAATGATGATGATGATGATAAAATAATTTGTGCTGCCTCCTAAAGGGAAGCGAAGCATTGCTGCGATAACCTTCAGCCCTACCACGGGCCGCTCGCACCCACCACACGCGGCTCTCCCCCAGCTGTGGAGGCCACCCCTGGACCACCCCGGCCCGGCTTTTTCCCCCCCCGCCCCTTCCCCTGCGGGAGCGCGGGCCTTTCCCAGGTGAGCGCGGCCGCGCCCCGGGCCCCGAGTGACTCACCGGGGCGGGGCAGCGAAGGGGCGGCACCGCCCGCCCGGGCCCGGCAGCGGCCGCCGAGCAATGGCCACACCGTTACCCGTGGGCACGGGGGGGAGGCAGCGCGGTGTGAGGACTCTCCCGCCGCGGCCTGCGGCCGCCGGGGCGGAGCGGGGGG